>NW_027456847.1:5000-197500 GCF_040206685.1 Ascaphus truei
AGGGTAAACAAGGGATAGACTAAAATGTTTAATGTGAAAAACGATTAATGTGGATAAATGTGGCAAGACATACACCAATTGGCTTCAAACTTGGCACAGAACATGCTTTGCACTCCCCCAAACTGTCCTGCAAATTTCATGTTTTTTTGATAACATGCACCGCAAATTATGTACATTAACCACTATCCGAAAGTGGAAAATGCTTACCTTAAACGCGTTTATTGTGAATCCAGGAGTCAAAACATACAGCGATTCATTTAAAACTTGCCACATGAGGTGCTGTATACTGCCCACAACTATCCTGAAAATTACAAAGTGTTTGCTAGCACACACTGCAAATTGTTTACATTATGCACTATAAGAAGGGCCAAAACATAATCCAATGACATTAAAATTTGGCAGAACACATACTTTACACGGCCCGCAACTATCCTGAAATTTACATGGCTTTTGCTGACATACACTGCAAATTATTAACGTTAACCAGTTGCTGAAGAACAACAGTCTAAAACAGGCATGTCAAACATGCGGCCCGCCACGGATATTTTTGCGGCCCGCTCACCGCGGGAGAAGTGAGCGCGGGTGTGGGGGAAGCGAGTAGCACGGGCAGAAGTAAAATCTGTCCTTCAGGGGCTGGAGGCGTACGGTGGCCGAGTGCAGTCAATCTGCACTCGTGCCGTGTGTGGGAGGACACGGGGGCGGAGTCAAAACCCCGGAGTCTCTCCTTGAAGTAAGTGTGTGTGTGTGTGTGTGTGTGTGTGTGTGTGTGTGTGTGTGTGTGTGTGTGTGTGTGTGTGTGTGTGTGTGTGTGTGTGTGTGTGTGTGTGTGTGTGTGTGTGTGTGTGTGTGTGTGTGTGTGTGTGTGTGTGTGTGTGTGTGTGTGTGTGTTCACCAGAAGGAAGGCTCACAGCTGGCAACTGAAACTGCCGGCAGACTGGAAAAAAGCCTCACTACTTCTGGCTCCCTACAGTGGCATTACAGGTAAGCACCATGTCACCTGTGTGTGTGTGTGTGTGTCTGCCCCCTTCCCAGTCTGTGTGTGTGTGTGTCTGCCCCCCTCCCAGTCTGTGTGTGTGTGTCTGCCCCCCTCCCAGTCTGTGTGTGTCTGCCCCCCTCCCAGTCTGTGTGTGTGACTGCCCCCCTCCCAGTCTGTGTGTGTGACTGCCCCCCTCCCAGTGTGTGTGTGTGTGTGACTGCCCCCCTCCCAGTGTGTGTGTGTGTGTGACTACCCCCCTCCCAGTCTGTGTGTGTGACTGCCCCCCTCCCAGTCTGTGTGTGTGACTGCCCCCCTCCCAGTCTGTGTGTGTGACTGCCCCCCTCCCAGTGTGTGTGTGTGTGTGTGTGACTGCCCCCCTCCCAGTCTGGGTGTGTGACTGCCCCCCTCCCAGTGTGTGTGTGTGTGTGACTGCCCCCCTCCCAGTCTGTGTGTGTGACTGCCCCCCCTCCCAGTCTGTGTGTGTGACTGCCCCCCCTCCCAGTCTGTGTGTGTGACTGCCCCCCTCCCAGTCTGTGTGTGTGACTGCCCCCCTCCCAGTCTGTGTGTGTGACTGCCCCCCTCCCAGTCTGTGTGTGTGTCTGCCCCCCTCCCTGTCTGTGTGTGTGTCTGCCCCCCTCCCAGTCTGTGTGTGTATGACTGCCCCCCTCCCAGTGTGTGTGTGTGTGACTGCCCCCCTCCCAGTCTGTGTGTGTGACTGCCCCCCTCCCAGTCTGTGTGTGTGTGTATGACTGCCCCCCTCCCAGTGTGTGTGTGTGTGTGTGTGACTGCCCCCCTCCCAGTCTGTGTGTGTGTGTATGACTGCCCCCCTCCCAGTCTGTGTGTGTGACTGCCTCCCCTCCCAGTCTGTGTGTGTGACTGCCCCCCCTCCCAGTCTGTGTGTGTGACTGCCCCCCTCCCAGTCTGTGTGTGTGACTGCCCCCCCTCCCAGTCTGTGTGTGTGACTGCCCCCCTCCCAGTCTGTGTGTGTGACTGCCCCCCTCCCAGTCTGTGTGTGTGACTGCCCCCCTCCCAGTCTGTGTGTGTGACTGCCCCCCTCCCAGTCTGTGTGTGTGACTGCCCCCCTCCCAGTCTGTGTGTGTGACTGCCCCCCTCCCAGTCTGTGTGTGTGGCTGCCCCCCTCCCAGTCTGTGTGTGTGTCTGTCCCCCTCCCAGTCTGTGTGTGTGTGTATGACTGCCCCCCTCCCAGTCTGTGTGTGTGACTGCCTCCCCTCCCAGTCTGTGTGTGTGTCTGCCCCCCTCCCTGTCTGTGTGTGTGACTGCCCCCCTCCCAGTCTGTGTGTGTGTGACTGCCCCCCTCCCAGTCTGTGTGTGTGACTGCCTCCCCAGACCCCTCCCAGTCTGTGTGTGTGACTGCCCCCCTCCCAGTCTGTGTGTGTGACTGCCCCCCTCCCAGTCTGTGTGTGTGACTGCCTCCCCTCCCAGTCTGTGTGTGTGTGTATGACTGCCCCCCTCCCAGTCTGTGTGTGTGACTGCCTCCCCTCCCAGTCTGTGTGTGTGACTGCCCCCCTCCCAGTCTGTGTGTGTGACTGCCCCCCTCCCAGTCTGTGTGTGTGACTGCCCCCCTCCCAGTCTGTGTGTGTGACTGCCCCCCTCCCAGTCTGTGTGTGTGACTGCCCCCCTCCCAGTCTGTGTGTGTGACTGCCCCCCTCCCAGTCTGTGTGTGTGACTGCTCCCCCTCCCAGTCTGTGTGTGTGACTGCTCCCCCTCCCAGTCTGTGTGTGACTGCTCCCCCTCCCAGTCTGTGTGTGTGACTGCCCCCCCTCCCAGTCTGTGTGTGTGACTGCTCCCCCTCCCAGTCTGTGTGTGTGACTGCCCCCCTCCCAGTCTGTGTGTGTGACTGCCCCCCTCCCAGTCTGTGTGTGTGTGACTGGCCCCCTCCCAGTCTGTGTGTGTGACTGCCTCCCCTCCCAGTCTGTGTGTGTGTGACTGCCCCCTCCCAGTGTGTGTGTGACTGCCCCCTCCCAGTGTGTGTGTGACTGCCCCCCCTCCCAGTGTGTGTGTGACTGCCCCCCCCTCCCAGTGTGTGTGTTACTGCCCCCTCCCAGTGTGTGTGTGACTGCCCCCTCCCAGTGTGTGTGTGACTGCCCCCCTCCCTGTGTGTGTGTGTGTGTGTGTGTGTGTGTGACTGCCCCCCTCCCAGTGTGTGTGTGATTGCCCCCCCTCCCAGTGTGTGTGTGACTGCCCCCTCCCAGTGTGTGTGTGACTGCCCCCCCTCCCAGTGTGTGTGTGACAGCCCCCCTCCCAGTGTGTGTGTGACTGCCCCCCTCCCAGTCTGTGTGTGTGTGACAGCCCCACCTCCCAGTGTGTGTGTGACTGCCCCCCCTCCCAGTGTGTGTGACTGCCCCCCCTCCCAGTGTGTGTGACTGCCCCCTCCCAGTGTGTGTGACTGCCCCCCTCCCAGTGTGTGTGTGACTGCCCCCCCTCCCAGTGTGTGTGTGACTGCCTCCTCCCAGTGTGTGTGTGACTGCCCCCCCTCCCAGTGTGTGTGACTGCCCCCCCTCCCAGTGTGTGTGACTGCCCCCCCTCCCAGTGTGTGTGACTGCCCCCCTCCCAGTCTGTGTGTGTGTGACTGCCCCCCCTCCCAGTGTGTGTGTCACTGCCCCCCTCCCAGTCTGTGTGTGTGTGTGACTGCCCCACCTCCCAGTGTGTGTGTGACTGCCCCACCTCCCAGTGTGTGTGTGACTGCCCCCCTGCCAGTGTGTGTGTGACTGCCCCTCCTCCCAGTGTGTGTGTGACTGCCCCCCCTCCCAGTGTGTGTGACTGCCCCCCTCCCAGTGTGTGTGTGACTGCCCCCTCCCAGTGTGTGTGTGTGACTGCCCCCCCTCCCAGTGTGTGTGTGACTGCCCCCCCCCACCCAGTGTGGGTGTGTGACTGCCCCCCTCCCAGTGTGGGTGTGTGACTGCCCCCCACCCAGTGTGGGTGTGTGACTGCCCCCCTCCCAGTGTGTGTGTGTGTGTGTGTGTGTGTGTGTGACTGCCCCCTCCCAGTCTGTGTGTGTGTGACTGCTCCCCTTTCCAGTCTGTGCAAGTGTGACTGCCCGCCTCCCAGTGTGTGTAAGTGCCCCCTCCAAGTCTGTGTGTGTGTGTGTGTGTGTCTGCCCCCCTCCCATTCTCTGTGTGTGTGTGTCTGCCCCCCTCCCATTCTGTGTTTGTGTGTGACTGCCCCCCCAGTGTGTGTGTGACTGCCCCCCCAGTGTGTGTGTGACTGCCCCCTCCCAGTGTCTGTGTGTATCAGTGACAGAATGTATACAGACACCAACCCACTCACCCACTCACCCACGTGTCAGTCAGTCACCCACGTGTCAGTCAGTCACCCACCCATATGTCAGGCAGTCAGTCATCCACCCACCCACGTGCCAGGCAGTCTAACGTGTCAGTCAGTCACCCACCCACGTGTCAGTCAGTCACCCACCCACGTGTCAGGCAGTCAGTCACCCACCCACGTGTCAGGCAGTCAACCCAAGTGTCAGGCAGTCACCCACCCAAGTGTCAGGCAGTCTCCCACCCACCCCCCCAAGTTTCAGGCAGTCTCCCTCCCACCCACCCAAGTGTCAGGCAGTCTCCCTCCCACCCACCCAAGTGTCAGGCAGTCAGTCACCCACCCACGTGTCAGGCAGTCAGTCACCCACCCACGTGTCAGGCAGTCAGTCACCCACCCACGTGTCAGGCAGTCAACCCAAGTGTCAGGCAGTCTACCACCCACCCCCCCAAGTTTCAGGCAGTCTCCCACCCACCCAAGTGTCAGGCAGTCTCCCATCCACCCACCCACCCGTCAGGCAGTCTACCACCCACCCACCCACCCAAGTGTCAGGCAGTCTCCCACCCACCCACCCTAGTGTCAGGCAGTCAAACCCAAGTGTCAGGCAGTCTCCCACCCAAGTGTCAGGCAGTCAAAGTGTCAGGCAGTCAACCCAAGTGTCAGACAATCTCCCACCCACCCAAGTGTCAGGCAGACTCCCATAAAAGTGTCAGGCAGTCTCCCATAACCCAGCCACCCGTCAGGCAGTCTCCCATACCCTAGAGCAGGCCTGCACAACTCCAGTCCTCGAGGGTCGCAAACAGGCCAGGTTTTCAGGATATCCCTAAATCAGCACAGCTGGCTCAATTAGTGGCTCAGTTGTACTGAGCCACTAATTGAGCCAGCTGTGCTGAAGTAGGGATATCCTAAAAACCTGGCCTGTGTGCGGCCCTCGAGGACTGGAGTTGTGCAGGCCTGCCCTAGAGAAAGTGTAGCGCACCATGATCCAGAGAAGAGACAGGTCTGGCAAAAATCTATCTTTATTAGAAAGTCATAAAAACAAGGGATGCAACCCCACCCCACTCTGCCACATAACCAGGATGCTGACGCCCACCTGATGATGTCAGAGCTACCATATGGCGCCCCCTAGTGACGTCAGACGTCTAGGTCTAAATCCCTGGCAATACAGCATAGAGCTGTCTTGGAGGACTGCAGCCACAGCCACACCTCTCCCCAGACTGAACACTCCCCCATGTGTGGCTGTGGCTGCAGTCCTCCAAGGCAGCTCTATGCTGTATTGCCAGGGATTTAGACCTAGACGTCTGACGTCACTAGGGGGCGCCATATGGTAGCTCTGACGTCATCAGGTGGGCGTCAGCATCCTGGTTATGTGGCAGAGCGGGGAGGGGTGAGTATCAGGGGGGGGGTATATATTGTGACTGTTTCTTGTGTTTGGTAGCCTTCACCTTGAGAAAGGCAGTATTTGACTGCCGAAACGTTGGACTTTATGGCATATTAAACCTCCTTTGAGTAAGACCGTGTGCCTGCTTCTTCTTCTTTGTCCGGCTACAGGAAGGGTCAGGAGACAGGGAGGACAGAGGCAGGAGAACCCCATCTGGCTCCGGCCTTGCCTGTCCCTACGAATACAAACATACAACCCCTCACTGAATAACATAGCCCTAACCCATGTAATAATCCTGGGTGTAAACAAAATAATGGTTTTATGAATATTGTAATGGTTTAATAGGGACCTAGTAGGTGGCCAGTGGGGCTGTTATGTGTATTTGTGTTTATTGTGGGTAGCGGGGGTGGGTGAACGGGGTATTGGCCCCAAGGATGGGTGTTTAGGCCTACCGGGTGGGGGGGTAGTGGGAGGGGTTAACCCCTTCATTACCTTATCGGTATTAACCGCTAAGTTAAAGAAGAGGTTAAGTCATCCCCCAACCCCCTGGCAAGGCCTAAACACCCAGCCAGGGCCAAATACCACCTTCTCCCACCCCCGCTACCCACAATAAGCCTGGCACGGGTGTATAACCCCTTCATTGCCTTGGCGGTAATGAAGTTGCCTGTAAATGCATTTTTTATGCATGGGATTCATGCCGGGGGTCTCTGGTGCTGATATTAATGGATATCAGCTCTGGGACACATGCATGTTATTTTCATCGCAGCTTCACCCCACCTTCTTGCCAACTTTTGTGGCGGGACAATTTGGAGAAGAAACAGCAATTTTAAAGTGGCGATCAGCCGCAATAAGCTGATCAGGGCTTATAGAATTGAGCGTGTTTGACCGCGCATCTGCAGATTTTATTTATTTATTTATTTTCCGGCAAAACAAAAAACGGTTATTTTTGCTCTAATCGCCAGCTTCTCTGGGCTTACTGAATCGCTGTAGGCGATTACTGCATGAGGGCCTTAGGGAGGATTTGTTCCTGTAAAGTACACCTAGTTTGGCATAGGATTTGGATGTCAGGGTATCAATGTGCAACCCAAATGTTAAATGGGAGTTGAACTATATGCCCAGATATTTCAAACAAGTAACAGGGGCTAGGATGGTATTAGAGCTGGTTTTTATCTGAAGCTCTGTCATTGGCAGCTTTAGCAATTTAGCTCTGGTCCCAAATACCATTGTTACAGTCTTGTCAGTGTTTAAAATCAGTTTGTTTTGGGAAATCCAGTTTCAAGTCTCAAAAAATCAGATTGAAGTATGTGTTCAAGGTCAGAGAGGCGAGGGCTGCGTGCATATAGGATAAGATCTAAGGCCTCTCACAATATAAATTCCTCATCTATCCGACATAAGTATAAAATATACTCTAACCAAGACCCCTAATACAGAGTTACCCACCTTATACGGGAGCAGATGCCAGACGAGTATAGTAAATGTATCTTATTTCTTTTGCCACTGGAGGGCAGCGTGGAGTTACACGGAGTGGCGCCCGTAAGGACGGCGTGCCAGTTAGGCGGAAGGAGACGCGCACACACTTTTATGTGAAACGGATATATTTGGGGAGGGATTTTGTAGTCTGAGTGAGAAAATTGATATTTTGTCACAATGGAAAAATGGAAAAATTAACCATTTAAATATGCACAGATTTTATCCCACTTTTGGAAATTAGGGATGTTGCCTAAAAGTCTGAGAATGCACAAAGTGCCACCCCTGGGCTTTAATGAAGCAGCATTTGTGGGATAAGGGGAACAGCATTCTGTATAAAGGTATTTTGGGCTCGATATAAATAATTGAAGCCAAAAACTAATATTAAGGGGCCTATGCAGAGAGCAGCGCGAACGGAAATTTCGGCGTTTTTTAGCGCTATATGGCTATAATAAGGTTGGAAATGGCGAGTTGAGTAAAAAGCGCCATTTTTTATTTTTTTTTAGTAGAACTCGCCGCACGGCTGGCGAGAACCAAAATCTCGCCAGTTTTGAAAAGGGCCGTATGCAGAAAGGTATGATCGCCATCTAGGGGCTGTTCGCGCCATTAAAATGGAGAGAAATTCTACAATTAGCTCCGCCAACAAAAGTTGGCAGGAAACTGGAGCTCACCGGCGAGAGTGAAAAGAAAAAAAAAAAACGCTCTTTTTTTCAAACATGTTTCACCAGCGCGCATCTCGCCGGTTGAAACTCTCCATAATCAAGCATGATTTTAAATGCAGTTTTCTGACCTTTCTGCATATGGAGATAAAATCACGCCATTACAGGTACAATTTATTACCAATTCCAATTATTTCCAGCGCTGCTCTCTGCATAGGCCCCTAAGTAAATTGAGAATGGAAAAATATTCAGCACAAACGTACAGAATGTGATGTTCTGAGAGATCTTACAGATGTTATCAAATCCCACAATGAATGTATAGAAAATGTCTGTATAGAACGAGTCAAACAAGAATATGCCAATAAAACGTTTAATTGGGAGATACAGGGGCCACAATTCAGGTCAGTTAGCTGGAAGAAGGGAAGCCTGTCAGCCGGTAGAGCCGGTCAGCCGGTCAGCCAGTAGAGCAGATCAGCCGGTCAGCCGGTAGAGCAGGTCAGCCGGTCAGCTCTGAGATCAGCATTACTTATATCTCCTAACCTTTGCCCCCTGCATGTAATGCGCAGAACAGCCTGCACTGCATATACTGTACATGAGATACTTAACCCTTTCTTTTCGCTCGACTCTAATCTGAATGATTTGCTAATTGGTTTGTAATTAGAGAGATATTTGTAGCAGAATCCCATGTATGTTCTTTTTACCTTTTTAGATACCGTTTTGTGTTATAATAGATATGACAGATCAGAGGGGCTTCCTGTTTGCACTCGTGTTTTGGCAGAAGTGTATATGTGACCCTATAAATCTCCCTCACACCCGGCTTGGCAGTGTGACACTAGTGCAGCGACCTGGGGAAGAATCACTGAGCTGTTAGCAATAGATACAACGGATAGAAAAGACACTACACATAGGTTGGATTAAAGAGAGTATTTTATTTAAATAATTAATCTCTTTGCTGGGAGGGGCCTGCAGCACATTGCAGAGCGATATAGTAACATGCAGAGCAATGCACTGCAGGCCCCTCCGGCAGCAAAGGGGTGAAGACCAATGCAGGGTGTATAAAGATCTCACTGATAATTCATGCACAAAGGGCAGTTTGTTGCTGTGATCCAGAGGAAGGCGAAACATAACCCCTGCTGTGCAATGGGGGAAAAAAATTCCTTCCTGACCCCATTAAATGGCGATCGGATGGTCCCTGGATCACTACGCAGTGAGATCAAATGGAGCAGCACAGATCAGCGTTGTTATACACAGGGGCACACTCAGTATATAGAGATGCGGGTGATGGGGCCCTTGTGCCCCTGTGTATAACTCACCTGCTCCCCCATCCCCCTGCATATCTATCCCATTCACCCCTTTTCCTCCCGCATACCTCGCAGGGCCGGCCGGCCATTAGGCGGTCGCCTAGCGCGCAAAGGTCCTAGGGGCGCATTAATAATCATTATTATTTTTTCCTCTTATTATTTCTAATTTATTTATCTTTTTTTTAAAATTATTATTCTTTTTTTTATCCAGTATTTTGGCGCCCTTTTATTTTTATTTTGCGTCGCGCTGGGGTGCGGTCGCACCCCCTGCAGCCCCGATAGCTACGCCACTGTTTATTTTATTATTTTATTTATCTTATTATTTTTTATACAACTGGGGCACAAATTTTAAGTTTCGCCTGGGGCGCATGAAACCCGTGCTCCGGCCCTGCTCCTTGTTCTCTCTCACCCTCTCACGCCCAATATCCCAATCTCCCTCTAGTACCTGCCCCTCCCGCAGCCTTCCTGATCTTATCTGCCTCTCCTGCGGTCAAACCAACTTCTCAGGGCCCCTAGAATACCCCTGGATCTACGCCCTGGCTCCTCTGCTACCTGCTCCCGGGGTCTGCTGCTCCGCCTAAAAAAGGTGAAGCAGCAGATCTGTCCGCACCTCTCGTATTCTGCTACCTGCTCCCGGGGTCTTCTCCTCCGCCTAAAAAAGGTGAAGCAGCAGATCCGTCCACACCTCTCGTATTCTCCTAGGCCATCGTCCACCACGTCGCCAGACTTGACATCCGCTTCGTCGTCTGCCTCATCGGCCGCCTTGTAGCCCACCTCTTCGCACCACTTGACGCCCGCTTTATCGTATGCCTCGTCGTCCGCCTCGTAGCCCGCCTCGTCGTCTGGTGGCACAAAGGGCACCACCTTCGTGCGTGTCCTGATCTGCAGGAGACATGAAGTGTTTGTAACCAGGGACAGTGATACTCTGTATCGCAAGAGCTCCTGTGCCACTTATACCCCCTCCCCAATACCACATTATACCGCCCTCCACAGGGCAGATACCCGTTATACCCACATCCCCAGGCTCAGTACCCAGTTATACAACCCTCCCAAGGCCCAGTACCCTGCTATACGCCCCTCCCCAGGCCCAGTACCCGTTATACCCACCTCACCAGGCCCAGAACCCGTTATACCCACCTCACCAGGCCCAGTACCCATTATATACCCCTCCCCAGAAGGTCATGTTTCTATTTATCAAAAATACATTGAGTTACCTCTGGTTTTCAAGCATGTCCTGGGGGAGTTATCACAGAGACACAGAAACGTCGCTGAGTTTGGTGAGTAACTCCCTTAAACTCTCAGCAGTTGAATTCCCCATTAGGCGCTTAATGCGTTAAAAACAAGCGTTGCTATTTCTTTGCATGAAGTTGCAGGTAATTGGAAGAGTTACACAGTGACGGCTATTTCATCACTCACCTTCTTCCATCGAATCGGTCTTAGCGGTAGTGATCTCAGTATTATTTCCTCCTTAACATCGGATATCCATATCCATTCTTCGCCTCTGATCTGTATGCAAGACAATGCTTTAAGACAGGGTTGCGCAACCTTTTTCCCCTGCTCCCCCCTCCACCCTCCCC
This sequence comes from Ascaphus truei, assembly GCF_040206685.1. NCBI lineage: Eukaryota > Metazoa > Chordata > Amphibia > Anura > Ascaphidae > Ascaphus > Ascaphus truei. Next base: position 15,641 of record NW_027456847.1, read on the forward strand.
ACCTTGTCTCCGACGTTCTGATGTAACGACGTCATGTGATATCACGTTGCTATGGCAATGCCACATCATGTGACGCCACGTTGCTGTCTCCAGAAGCCGCCGGAGACAAGGAAAGGGAACTTACAGAGGCCTTGCGCGCGATTTCCGGCATTTAATTTAAATGCTGTGGGGAAGAGCGAGGGGCCACTGTAAGCGCCGAGCCCCTCCTCCCCAAGAAAATGTCGCACCCCTCGATTTGCGCACCCCTGCTTTAAGAGATATTCTGGGACCCTCCAACTCCTCCATCGGACCCTTCCTCATATTGACTGACCTTGCAGTGCTCTGCACTGACTTGCACTTGCAAAATACCATGCTAACTCATTCTGAACATACATGTGTCCTTTCTACATGTTACTCAGCTTGTATGGGCCACAGACAGCTTTCCCGGGGTCCAGGACTAGTTGCCACCGGGGACACTCACCCATGGGTCGGCGACCTTGCGAGAACCCACCCCCCCCAACCTGTTTTCTCTTGCATTGCCATAGACAACAACATTTCAGCCTGCTGGCCTTTCTCAGGTAAAGTGGCTAAACCCACTAAAGCCAGTAAAGAAAGGCCAGCAGCCGAAACATTGTAGTCTGTGGCACAATAAATTATCTTTTTTTATTCAAATCCGTGTGCCCTTTTCCATCAATCATATTGTATCCATTGGACGAAATGCCGGTCTTCCCTGAGACTAAGGGGCACCGGTAAAAGTATCACTAATTGTTTTTTTTAGTGTGCAGCAAATCCCCATCATTTTTGCGTTCTCTTGCTCTGCCCCAATCTGACACACCACCTTGCTCTCTCACCCCCCTCTTACACTCCCGCGTCACCCTTTCCTTCCCCAAAGGTTGTCCTTTAATCAGATCTTACCCAAATTGTCTCCATCTCCCTTGGAAATGTTCTGTCTTTAAACTGTGCGGCTCCTCTTGATCCGAACTTTCTTAGCTGACCCCTTTAGGTTTCGGCTCCGAGGGTCTAAAAAATAAGCGACTCCGAAAAGATGTGAAATATGCGCACGGGTCCTAATGGGGCACTGAGGGGGAGACTTAAATACTAGTAAATATAATCTACTGTGCTAACAAATATAATCTATTAACTAACAAATATAACTTATTAAACTAAGAAATATAACTTATTAAACTAAGAAATATAATTTATTAAACTAAGAAATATAACTTATTAAACTAAGAAATATAATTTATTAAACTAAGAAATATAACTTATTAAACTAACAAATATATCTTATTAAACTAAGAAATATAATTTATTAAACTAAGAAATATAACTTATTAAACTAAGAAATATAACTTATTAAACTTACAAATATAATCTATTTAACTAAATAAATATCTATTAAACTAAATAAATATCTATTCAACTAAATAAATATAATCTACTTCAAAACAATACAATAAAAAGCTGGAGAAATGATACGTTAACCAAGCCAGAGATGTGATGCCAATGAGCGTTGAACTCCTTGCAGATCCACCGTCAGCTGGTTGTGGCAGAAAGTGGTGACATGCAGTAGAACAGAGTGGTTGAGCTGTAACCACGGCAGTCAGGTCAGAAATCAACACAATATTTTTTGAAATTTAGAATGAGAATGTTCAGTATGTCACATTCTGGGCTCAGACACTGAGCCCTGTCACATGTTAGCAGCTTGTGATAATAGAAAGTATCCATATACTGGGATGTGATAAGAGACATTATAGTCATTTTATACTGGGTCCCATAACCTGCTTTATATGAAGTATCATTTTACACTAGTAGAGATGTTACATTTTGAAAAAATAGCGCTTCTGGCGACAATGTTCATTTTCTCTACAAATGATAAATGAAAAAGTTGGATAAAATGTTATATGTGTGTGTGCGCGCGCAATATATATATATATATATATATATATATATATATATATATATACTGTAAATATTCCTGTATATTCATTTGCATGTCTTAGACAGGTCTGCAACCCTGTCTTTCACCATTATCTTTAACCTTAATAGTCGTATATATATATATACATATACAGTATATATATATATATATATATATATATATATATATATATATATATATATATATATATATATATATATATATACATATATATATATATATATACTGTAAATATTCCTGTATATTCATTTGCATGTCTTAGACAGGTCTGCAACCCTGTCTTTCACCATTATCTTTAACCTTAATAGTCGTATATATATATATATATATATATATATATATATATATATATATATATATATATATATATATATATATATATATATATATATATACATATATATATATATATTTATATATATATATATACATACACATGTACAGAAAATGAGTGTATCTAGAGAGGTACACAGAAAAGAATCCCTTTATAGGCGCACCGCAGACCGTTATGGAATAAATGTGGTCAGGGGAAAAAAAGTGTGTATAGCAAAATAATAAATGTTTTTAATCAAAATTGTGATTGTGCAATAAAAATAGCAAATAGTAAAAAACTAATATTCACTATATTAAAAGACACTAATTATGTCACAGAAGTAGGTCCAGAGAAATTATTCTGGGCCCTTCAGCAGGTATAGCTCATGTTAATTCACTGTGGTGCCTTAGATGTTGAGCATATCTCAAAAGTATATCAAGGTAAATCAGTGTATGTCCTGTAGTGGATGTTAGCCACTCAAACGTGACATCTGGTGGTGCTGGAGTGTATTACACCCTATGCCTTAGGCTTAATTCTTCTGTGTCTCTGTATTTTAATGTTGCCACTAGCAGTGTGTGGTCCCGCAGGTAGATGCACCGCCAGGGTCAGCCATGCACATAGCCACAGTGGACAAAGGGTCCCTAGCTGTTCTGTGTGGCTGGCTGGGTGAGTATTACTTTGGTGGGGATATAGATGTACCTTGATGGTGTTATGTTACCTCGTTCTGATTGAAAGTATAGTGTTTCGGCAATGATGGTGTTAATACCCACTATTCATATAGAGATATTGCTCTGTGTGTGTTTGCTGGTCGCGCAGGCACACTTTAGGTTTGGAACTATAGACAGACTTGTTTTTGAGTATTACTTTGGTGGGAATATAGATATACCCTGATGGTGTATTGTTACTTCGTTCTGATTGAATGTATAGTGTTTCGGCAAAGATGGGGTTAATACCCACTATTCATATAGAAATATAGCTCTGTGTGAGTTTGCTGGTCGCGCAGGCACATTATAAGTTTGGAACTATAGACAGACTTGTTTTAAGTGGGGTCTGCGTTTACTTCGGTAAAGATTTGCCGTGGCGCCCCTTGGTTTTTGGTTTTTGCCCCGTGGACCCCGTGCATATATAATAAAATGTCGGGGAGTACACAGGTAGTGTTATTGTATCCGGCACTCTTCTGAATGTGCCTGCTCGGTATGTATCTAATTACAAAAAGTATGGCTATATTTCAAAGAGTATGGCTATACATTTATATGCTCTGCAGTGTTTTATTCAGATCCAATGATTCCTGCAGTGACCCATAGGGGCGCAAGGGGCGCCACGGCAAATCTTTACCGAAGTAAATGCAGACCCCCTTTAAAACAAGTCTGTCTATAGTTCCAAACTTATAATGTGCCTGCGCGACCAGCAAACTCACACAGAGCTATATTTCTATATGAATAGTGGGTATTAACCCCATCTTTGCCGAAACACTATACATTCAATCAGAACGAAGTAACAATACACCATCAGGGTATATCTATATTCCCACCAAAGTAATACTCAAAAACAAGTCTGTCTATAGTTCCAAACCTAAAGTGTGCCTGCGCGACCAGCAAACACACACAGAGCAATATCTCTATATGAATAGTGGGTATTAACACCATCATTGCCGAAACACTATACTTTCAATCAGAACGAGGTAACATAACACCATCAAGGTACATCTATATCCCCACCAAAGTAATACTCACCCAGCCAGCCACACAGAACAGCTAGGGACCCTTTGTCCACTGTGGCTATGTGCATGGCTGACCCTGGCGGTGCATCTACCTGCGGGACCACACACTGCTAGTGGCAACATTAAAATACAGAGACACAGAAGAATTAAGCCTAAGGCATAGGGTGTAATACACTCCAGCACCACCAGATGTCACGTTTGAGTGGCTAACATCCACTACAGGACATACACTGATTTACCTTGATATACTTTTGAGATATGCTCAACATCTAAGGCACCACAGTGAATTAACATGAGCTATACCTGCTGAAGGGCCCAGAAAAATTTCTCTGGACCTACTTCTGTGACATAATTAGTGTCTTTTAATATAGTGAATACTAGTTTTTTACTATTTGCTATTTTTATTGCACAATCACAATTTTGATTAAAAACATTTATTATTTTGCTATACACACTTTTTTTCCCCTGACCACATTTATTCCATAACGGTCTGCGGTGCGCCTATAAAGGGATTCTTTTCTGTGTACCTCTCTAGATACACTCATTTTCTGTCCATATACCCACTCCCTAGGCAGCACGCCCTTACCAACAAGGGGTTTTCGAGCGAGGTCTCCTTCTATAGTTACATACACATGTAGTATGTATATATATATATATCATACTATATGTATATATATAGTCTGTTTTATACACACATACGTGTGTGTGTGTGTATGTGTGTGTGTGTGTATATATATATATATATATATATATATATATATATATATATATATATATATATATATATATATATATATATATATATATATATATATATATATATATATATATATATAACCCAGAGGTGCGCAAAGTGGGGGGGGGGAGATTTTTCGGGGGGGGGGGGGGGTGGCGCGGGCGGTTGCAGAGGCCCCGCGCACTTCCTCGAGGCATTAAAATTAAATGCCGGGGGATCACGTGAGGCCTCTGCAATGCTATTACTTACCTTGACTCTGCCGGCGTCACTCGTGTCCATGGCAACGCGGTGTTAAATTACGCCGCGGGGTCATGTGACGTCACCCTCGTCAAATGCCGCTGCAGGTCACGTAACGCCGCATCAAGGTAATGGGGGGGGGGGGGGGGGGGCGCGAGCACCAGCAGAGGGAAGGCAGGGAGGCGAGCTGCAAAAGTTTGTGCTCCCCTGGTATAACCAATAAATAATATAGCTGATATAGCAATCTGGTTGTCGCTAGAGAGAGATTATAATGGCAGTGAGAATTAGTGGCCAGAATTAATAACAGTGCAATTACTAAAAAGTAGCTGTAATAAAATAATAATAAACACTATGCCTAAACACAATAAAAGTCCAGAAACCTAGCTCTAATAGCTATGTTATAACTCAATCATAAAAGGATCCAATTCGGGCGTCCTCTGGAGTCCTGGCAGCTCTCTTCGGGGAAACAACCACCTCCTCGATAGATATCTAAACAAAACAAAAAGAAGAGAAAGCGCCCGCTCCATGTGTAAATTTGGTTTAACAATTTCATTTCCTGGACAAGATAAAAATAACAAACTCACAAACGCCCGTTTGGTAAAAGCATTGTGTGAGACAAACTCGGGCTCCGTGGTAATCCGGTGGTCAATCCGCAGCTCCAGACTTTGGACGATGACCGGGAAACTCGATAGGCTGCGCCCCTCGCAGTGTGGTCCTCCGGCAATCTGTAGTATGCAGTTGTGATTCCACTCTGTAATTCCGGTGTCTCGTCTTGGTTGCGTACCAACTTCCCTTCCGGCGTCAAGACGGATAGTGTGGCAATAACGAGAACAAAGTACCTACGCGTTTCTTCAGCACACGGCCGATTTCATCAGGGGATAATGCTACAACTCACTCGTAATGGTTTTATAGTCCTACAGTCCAATTGGTAATGGCATAATAGATCACATGTGTTACTGATTTTAGATAATACAGTAATAGATTCTTGTATGACACACACACACACACATATATATATATATATACACACATACGTATGTATATATATATATATATATATATATATATATATATATACACACACACATACATATATATATATACACACACACACATACATACATACATATAAAACAGTCTTCTTCGGAGAGAAGAAGATATATATATGTATATATAAATATATATATACATATATATGTGTGTGTATATGTGTATATATATATTTACACACACAATGTTATAGGTTAGCGGTGCGTGAACTGGGGGGCGGGAGATTTGTCTGGGGGTGCGCGGGCGGGTGCAGAGGTCCCGCGCTCCTCCCCAAGGCATTTAAATGAAATGCCGGGGATCACGTGAGGCCTCTGCAACAGTAACACTGACCGGGATTCAGACACGTCTCCATGGCAACGCGGCATCAAATGACACCGCGGTCATGTGACGTCACTCGACCCCGGAGTGTGCTGGCAGGTAGGAGAGGGGGCGCAAGACCGGGGGAGGCCAGGCAGGGGGACGCAGCTTCAGAAGTTTGCGCTCCCCTGTTATAGATTACCATGCCAACAAATTGTAATAGTGCTACAGGGATCAATAAATATTACATTTAATACTTAATTATTGTGATGTTTCTAATCTACTGTGTGTTACAAATAACATTAATATCTTACAACTGAATACATTGCAATAATGTGATACCTATTTATTTGTGATTTAAAGTGTGTTACATAGTGATAAATTATCTAATAAATAAATCTTAAACTAATCCCACACAGTGACTACTTAATTCTGTGAATAAATGTGTTTTTAATGTCATTACTATGAAGGAGATGAAGATATAGTGTATATATAAATTCCTACCTGCAAACGCCGTCTCAGCCTGTCAGAATACGCGCAGAGTGACCTGTCGTGACACGTCAGGTCACTCTGTAACCGAACCCGGATCTGTGACGCATATGTACTGAGGTGGGGTTGGATCCCCCACGGTTATTTCTTGTTTTATTAATAAATAATTTACTATATTTTAATCTCTGGTGCGCATTGTGTGCATTTTTCTTCTTGTCTGCACAGTGCTTCAGATGCTGCATCTGAAAAAATGCCGGTGGATCGGGATGTGAGGTAGGGAAGTGACGTCCGCGCCGGAACATTATTGCCACGCCTCCAAATATTTATTGCCACGCCCCCAAATCGCGCCCGAAGCATACCCTGCAAAGCCATAAAAAAGCTCAGGCTTCAGCAAGTGTATTGCAGCGTGTGTGCCTTCCCTCCGTCTGAAATACTATAGACGCAGCCTTATCGACGCTTACTAAATAGGCCCGTGTCTCTCTCTCTCTCTCTCTCTGTGTCTCTGTCTCTCTCTGTGTGTCTCTGTCTCTCTCTGTGTGTCTCTGTCTCTCTCTGTGTGTCTCTCTGTCTCTCTCTGTGTGTCTCTGTGTCTCTGTGTGTGTCTCTGTGTCTCTGTCTCTCTCTGTGTCTCTGTGTCTCTGTGTGTCTCTGTTTCTCTCTGTGTGTCTCTGTGTGTGTCTCTGTATCTCTGTCTCTCTCTGTGTCTCTGTGTGTGTCTCTGTGTCTCTCAAATCAAATCAGCTTTATTGGCATGTCAAAAGAACATTTCAGTATTGCCAAAGCGTGAGTAATAGGGGGTGTGGGACAATGATTACACGAATACTAGGGGGTACGGTATAATGGTTATACAGTACATTACTTTTGTCTCTCTCTCTCTGGGCCTCATGCAGAGAGCATCGTTATTTCAAAATTCGCCATTTTTTGTACAATTTCGCGCAGAAACCGGCAGAAAATGGCGAGTTACGAAAAACGCGCCATTTTGTTTTTTCTATTGCTAAAACTCGCCTCGCGGCTGGCGAGAACCTCCGTCTCGCCATTTTTAAAACTCTCCGAATGCAGAGAGGTACGAACGGCATGTAGCGGCTGTTCGCGCCAGGGAAATGGCGCGATTTTCTCATTTTTGCCGCGCCAGGAAAAGTTGGCAATAAAATGGCGCTCGCCGCCTATAGCAAAGGGGGGAAAAAAGCCGCGATTTTTTTTTACACATTTCTGAAGCGCGCATCTTTCCCATTCAAACTCGCCACACGCATCCATGTTAAACATAGCAGAATTCGCACTTTTCTGCATATGGAGAATAAAACTCTCCAAAAAAGCTACTTTTTATTAAATTCGCCAATTTGAAAATTCTATGCTCTCTGCATGAGGCCCTCTGTGTCTGTCTCTCTCTCATTCTCTGTGTCTCTCTCATTCTCTGTGTCTCTCTCATTCTCTGTGTCTCTCTCATTCTCTGTGTCTCTCTCATTCTCTGTGTCTCTCTCATTCTCTGTCTCTCTCTCATTCTCTGTCTCTCTCATTCTCTGTCTCTCTCTCTCTCTGTCTCTCTCTCATTCTCTGTCTCTCTCTCTGTCATCCCTGTATGATGGGTATGTTCCAACTCTATTTTTTGCTCTTCTTTTCCGTTTGAGAGGAGGGAGTCCCTCACCTCTTCAGCCACACACCAGGAACGCTGGATTGCTTTCAGACGCTCGGAGAGGCGGATACAGTCGTGGATTGCAGGCACTGATTTATCTGGTAAGTACCGCAAACATGCTTGAACAAGGGCCGTAGACATTTTATTTGATGGTTTAGATTACCATTGTCTGTGGTTGTTAGTTATTGGTATTAGAGTTTTTTGATGTTGTTACGAATCAAATACATTTTGAAGTAGTAATCCCCTCCGAACTGGGCATTCCTGGCCAATAATGCCCTGGCTGTAAGAGTTGAAGGGCCCAAGCAAAGCCCCCACCTCTATACACACTAACACTGCAGGGGCATCAGAGTGTCTCATTGTCATGGCAACGGGGGGTGTCACGTGATGTAATTTGTTTAATAAATTATTTTTTAAGGTGTCCCGGTTTTTCATTTTCGAAATCTGGTCACCCTATGTATTTATGCTGCATTCAGTGTTGTAATGTGCTGTAATTGGGTTACATGGCGTACATAGTGTATATACCGCATTCAGGGTAAGTGCTGTATGTGGATTATAAAGTGTATATATGCTGCATTCAGGGTTATAAGGTCGTTTATAGAGTATATACTGCATTCACAGTTACGTGCGGCATGTGGAGTATAAGGTGTATATATGCTGCATTCAGTGTTATAATGTGCTTTAAGTGGGTTACATGGCGGGTATAGTGGATATACTGCATTCAAGGTTACGCGCCGTATTGGATTATAACGGGTATATATGCTACAGTCAGTGTTATAATGTGCGGTATTTGGGTTACAGGGGTGTATACGGTACCGCAGTGGTGGTGGCGTGCTGTATTTGGATTATATGGTATACACTGCAATCATGGTTACGTGCTGGGTTCTGAATATAATGTTTATAGACCACATGCGCGGTTACATGACGGGTTTGGATTATATGGCGTATATGCTTCATGCTTGGCTTCGGGCCATTGCGTGGAGCATATGGTGTGTGTATATACTGCCTTTGGGGGTCATGTGCTGTATTGGTCCAGCGTTACATGCTACATTCAGGACGACGTGGGGTATACGGTGCGTTATGCTGCAGGCAGAGGTATAACACGTGTAGGGGTTAATCTCACTTCCTGTTCAGCGCAGGCCCTGGTAGGGCATGGGTAATCCCTCTTCCTGTTCAGCACTTGGCTCCCTCTATCGTATGGGTAATCCCTCTTCCTGTTCAGCACTTGGCTCCCTCTATTGTATGGGTAATCCCATTTCCTGTTTAATATACGGCCCTGCGGTTGTATGGGTAATCCCAGTTCCTGTTTAACACACGGCCCTGCTATTGTATGGGTAACCCCCCACTTCCTGTTCAGCACATGGCCCTGCTATGGACGGGTAACCCCCCACTCCCTGTTCAGCACAGGGCCGCATGCCTCTGGTTTGGTGTGGGTAATCCCACTTCCTGTTCAGCGCATGGCCAGGGATGGTGCGGGTAATCCCACTCCCTGACTGGGCACGATCAGGAAACTATGCTGGTATAGCAAATATGCATGCGGGAAGGGGGTAAAGGGGCGGTTGCAAATAGCAGGCCTAACGCCCCTTCTTCGGTTAGCAGGAGGTCCCATGTATCGATGATAACATATCAATTCATGTTTCTTTCAGTCAGTTTCGGTACCTCGTGCGAGTAGCAATTCAGTTTTCATCCGGATCGGATCCGCCTCCGTCGACCCTCGATACTTCCCATACTCACAGAAAAACCCAGTAGACGGAACACATAGTTAAATCACGCAAATTGAAATCACACTCCCGCGACACTTAGCGCATCAATCAGAATGTACTTCGTAGACAAAATCATACAACTGCAGGCTGACGCGCGAAGCAAGGAAGAAGGCTGGTTCCAGAGGCAGCTGTTGATGCTCATGCACCGGCAGAGTCACCAGCAGTAGTGACACCAGCGATAAGCGCAGCGCCAGTTCTAGCAACGCTAATCGCATCAGCAGCGGCGATAGCTCCAGCTATAGCGACAGTCGTAGCGCCAGCATTGGGGGCGGCGCCAGCGGTAGCGACACCTGTAGTTCTAGCAGCGGCAGTGGCCGCGGTTCCCCCGCAGGCGGTTAACAACACACCTCTAGGGGCCGGTGGGCAGGCCGGGCTAGTGGACTCACCATCCTCCATGCTCCCCCTCCCTCAGGCGGCACCCGCCTCAGAGGAGCTAGCCAAGGATAAGAGGATGCCCGATGCGGCATATAAGGTCTCTTATACATCCAGACCTAGCTCAGTGGGCTTGCACTTGCTGAAAGAGGTGAAGGACAAGATATGGGCCGGGGAGTACGTAGATATATTATCTCTGCTACCAGGCTACAGGGAGGCGTTGGCCGCGTCCTCAAAGACGGGGGAAGCGAAGAAGGTGGATGTGGAAAAGAGGCTTTTCCCACACACCTTTCGCAATTGGTCTAAGGCATTTGTTATCCTGGCTGGAGTAATTGGGGAGAAGGATCCCCAGGCGTGCGCATCGCTCTTTACGTATCACGACATGATCGAGGAAGCACACCACACGTACGGGGGAACGGGTTGGTGGACATATGACCAGTGCTTTAGGCAATCAATAAAGGCCCAAGAGGTGGTGATACCATGGAACGTCAAGGGTGTCAACCTTTATCTGCAGTTTGTGTCTGGGGGCGGGGCAGATTCCTTTCGAGGGTGCGGCACCGGAGGTAGGGGGACATGGCGGAATAACGTACCAGGGACTAGCCAGTCGCTGCGCACCAACTCGGGCGTCTGTTGGCCGTTTAACCTGTCCAACTGCACGTACGACAACTGCCGTTTCCAACACATCTGCTCCTTTTGCGGCGGCCGCCACGCCCAGGCAAAGTGTTTTAAGAAGGGCGGTCGCAGGGGGAGGAGCGAAGGGCGGAAGTTTGGACGCGAGGGCAGCGACACCAATAATCGTCGCCAATTTGGCACCGTGGCTAGCAAGGTATCCCAATAGGGAAGCAGCCCAGCTACTCTTAGCTGGGTTTAAGGAGGGGTTTAGGATCCCGTTTGAATATCAAGCGGGATCTGAGTTTAGTCGGAACTTGAAATTGGTCAGGACACACGGTGACGTAGCTAGGGAAAAGGTCTGGAAGGAAGTCCAATTGGGAAGGATGGCTGGCCCCTTCGAGTCCCCTCCCTTGCCTAATCTCAGGATTTCCCCATTGGGAGTGGTCCCCAAAAAAAGAGGCTGGGGAGTATAGGTTGATACAACACCTATCCTACCCCGAGGGGTCGTCGGTAAACGACGGCATTGACAGGGAGTTGTGTTCGGTGTCTTACGCGAACTTCGATCAAGCCGCAGCGCTGGTGGAAAGGATGGTAGAAGGGGCTCTAATGTCAAAAGCTGACATCAAATCGGCCTTCAGACACTTGCCAGTCCACCCCGAGTGCTTTCATTTGCTAGGCTGCATGCTCGAAGGTCAGTACTACATAGACTTATGCTTACCAATGGGAGGGGCGCTTTCTTGTTTTTATTTCGAGACATTTAGCACCTTCCTAGAATGGGTGGCCCGGAAGAGGGTGCAGGCAGCGGGGGTCATGCACTACTTGGACGACTTCCTTTTTGTTGGCCCCAGGGGTTCGGACTTATGCGCTAGGTGGCTGTTCGAATTTTCAGCCCTGGCGCGTGAGTTCGGCGTTCCTTTGGCCGACGAGAAGACGGTGCGGCCAACAACCACTCTTACCTTTTTGGGCATAGAAATCGACTCTGAGGCGATGGAGTACAGGCTCCCTCCGGAGAAGCTGGTCGCCCTCAGCAAGCTTCTCCGCGAATTCATAGCTCTCAAGAAAACATCATTGAGGCACTTCCAGGCGCTGCTAGGCCACTTAGTATTTGCTGCGCGCGTAATGCCGGCTGGGAGGGTTTTCGCCAGGCGCCTCTCCGCAGCAACGGTCGGGGTGAGACGACCCAACCACTTCATCCGCATCACCGCCGAAATCCGAAAGGACTTGACGGTGTGGCTGCGTTTTTTAAAGGATTATAACGGCAGAACCTTGTGGCGAGGTCCCCCATCCAACAACACAGAGTTGCAGTTGTTTACAGACGCCTCAAGGTCAGTCGGTTTTGGGGCCTACTTGGTGGGGCATGGTGCGCGGAGCGGTGGCCTCCCCACTGGCGGGGGACGCCGCTCATTAAGAACTTGGCGTTCTTGGAACTATTTCCCTTGCTCGTCGCAGTGCGCCTGTGGGGTCACTTATTCGCGAATAAGCAAGTAATTTTTTGGACAGACAACATGGGTGTAGTGGAAGCCGTGAACAATTTCGGCTCACGCTCCCCGCCGGTGCTGTCCCTTCTGCGCTGTTTCGTACTGGCATGCTTGCAATTGAACATAGCGTTCAAGGCTCGACATGTCCCGGAGGTGGCGAATAACATTGCTGATGCCTTATCCCGGTTACAGATGGCGCTGTTTCGGAGACTGGCCCCCGGGGCGGACCTAATCGGCAGTCCATGCCCTGCAGACCTTTGGGTGCTGGCGACGACCCAGTGACCTCGTTGGTACGATCATCGCTGGCTCCGGGTACGTGGCGGGCCTATTCGGCAGCGTGGCGCGATTATCAAAGTCTGGCAGGGGAATTGGGTCTCGACGTATTGGGAGTCGGGACCTTGCTATCATTTGTCCTAAACTTAAGGGCAAGGGGTTTAGCGGGAGGATCCATAGGGAAAAAAGTGACAGGGGTCTCCTTCTTTTTGCAGCTAGAGGGCAAGGGGGACCCAACGAAGGCATTTATCATCAAAAGGGTCCTAGCGGGGTTAACAAAGGGGACGGCGACAAATGACAGCAGACGGCCAGTGACACCAGCGATATTAGAAGGTTTAATGCAGGCCACAGACAGAGTGTGCCTATCGGGGTTCGAGGCGAAACTTTTCCGGCTGACGTTTGCTTTAGCTTTCTTCGCAGCACTGCGAGCTGGGGAGTTGGTATGCGCGTCGCGCAAGGGCGAGGGAGGGATGCAGTTTGAGGACATAGTCTTAGGGGAAGGGTGGGTCAAACTACACGTGAAAAGGTCAAAAACAGACCAGCGGGGGAGGGGAGCGGGGATATCTTTGCTAGGGCTACCAGGGACTAAATTTTGCCCAGTGAGCACGCTCAGGGAATACTTGGCATGCAGGCCAGACGGTCAGGGTCCCCTGCTCCTTCACGCAGACGGGGTACCGTTATCTAGATTCCAGTACATGCGGGTTTTCCGCATGTGCCTAAGACACCAGGGCCTCGAAGAGGCACAATACGGGACACATTCGTTCCGGATTGGGGCGGCAACGGAGGCATCACGCGCGGGGCTGTCAGTAGCTGCGATACAAAAGATAGGGCGATGGAAGTCTAACAGATACCGGTCCTATATCAGGCCCGCATTATCTGGGATTTAGCGTGCTTGGATAAACCCCCTCATCCTCTTTATACCTTCACAGACGCCGCACCCACTTGGATAATCGGAGACTCGCTTATACACTGGGCAGAGAAGCGGGCCGTCAAACGCCCATGCGGGGCTAACCTCGGGTTGCGAACGGAGGCGGCAAATGTGGTATGGGGGGGAGGTTGGGGGCTGCGGTGGGCTCAGTTGCTCCCGCGGCTAATGGTGATGGGCAGGGATAGGAGGGCGCCGCAGATCTTGCTCCTCCACGTCGGGGGCAACGACCTGGCCGCTCGACGCTACTTCAAGCTGGTTAATTCAATAAAACACGACCTGGCCCTCATACTCACCAGTTGGCCAGAAGTACAGATCGTTTGGTCGGACATATTGTGCAGGAGAGTGTGGAGGGGCGCGAGGGCACCGGGCGCCATCGACCGAGCGCGGGTCAAACTGAACAAGATGGTGGGGAAGTTTGTGATGCAGTGTGGGGGATGGCAGATCACCCATCCCGAGTTTGACTACAAGTCAACCGGCCTGTTCCGGGCCGACGGCACACACTTATCCGAGATAGGGGCGGACTTGTTCAATAACGATTTGCAGGAGGGGCTGGAGAGGGTCCTTGCGGGGTTGGCGGCACGGTCTAATTTAAGGAGGTTTAAATAGAGCCGTGAGTGGCGGCAGTTCGGGGGTAAGTGCTTGTCCTTGCCAGATGGGCTCGGGGCGGGCGTCGCCCGGGGGTAGGAGCGATTGGGCGGGGTCAAGCTAACGTGACACCCGGGAACCCACTCGCGACAACGGCCGGCTCTTTAGGGGTCGGCCGGGTACGGGGGCAGCAGGCCAAGGCCTGGCTGACCCTCTGACCCCACTCTGGCTTGGACTAGCGCTTACTCCAGTATTATGATTGTTAATAAACAAAGCCGCGGCCTTTTATACCTCCAAACTGAGTCTGTCATTACTTGTCTGTTATATGTGGGTACCGTTTCCAAGTGGGAGGGGGTCCCTCGCAGCCTCCCTGGTCAAGCAATCCCTCCAGCCAATTAGGCGAGGGAAACCCATGACCAGGGGGCAAGCCCCCCTCCCCCCTCACCTCGCTGGTATCTCTGGGCCGCCGTCGCGGCCCCCCCTGGGGGGGGGGGGGGACAGGCCTAGGGCAGTACAAAAGAGGCAGCCGGGAGCTGAATCTTCCATTCTGCTCCCGGTCTGCTGCGAAGTTCCCACCCACCCACCCCATTAGCAAGACAGTCGGGGACAGACGCTTGCCCCCGGCCACTCCGTGGAGTATTTACAATTCCCTTGGTGATAAGCTGTCTGCACTACCTGTAAGCTGTAACATGTACCATCATATTTTACAGGGCAGTGTCCGAAGACCTCCCGAGAAACAAAGGACTGAAGTTCCTTCAGGAGGATCCAGTTGGTCATGAGATGGAGAGTTCCCAAGAGGGAGGGCTTGATCCGGCTATAACAGCAATGTATGAGGAGGATTTAAGAAGGGAAGAAATGGTAGAGAGTGGCCCAATAGAGGGGGAGGTGGAAGTGGAAATAATGGACACGACCGGACACAAGAAAGGGGCGCAAAAACGAAGTTTACAAAGTGACAATGATGTTTGTACAGTTGATGGGGAGGGGAAGAGTGAGCTACGGCAAGATAAGGTGACGAAGTCAAAGTTTTGTGCGCTGGATTTGTCCAGTATTGATGGGAGTGGGGAAGAGGAACAGACCGTGAGTAAAGGAAAAGAGGAAAATAAGAAGTTAGATAGGGAAGCGCAAGAAACTGAGGAGAAGGCAGGCCCTGGTGGTGCGAGTGGAAAAGGTAAAGAGGGAAAGAGTAAGTGTAAAGGGTTTGTTGTTAGTGGAAGCAAAAACGAGTCTTCGCAAGGGATAGAAACAAAGGATGATAAGGATTGCCAGAGTAAAGTGGAGCCTAGAGAGAAGGGTGTAGAGGGTAAAGTTAAAAAAGTATCAGGGAAGGTAACCCTAAAAGAGAAAATGGAACAATTTGAGAACGCAGTGGGAGATGTTCTGTTTTGGGTGGGTATTTTCCGGAAGCAGCATGGGGGTAGTAGTGATGAACAGATAATAGAAAGATTGGAAAAAATGATGTACCAAAGAAAACATCTGACAAAAGAGCAATATGAAGAATTAAAAAAGGAGCATGTACAATGGGTTAAAATAAAAGAGGCTAGGGGAGAGGTGAGGGAGAAAGAGAGTAGCGAGAGCAACAGCTCGTCCTCACAAAAAAGTCAGATAAGCGTGGAGGGAACTAAAATACAGAGAAGTGTAAGTGGAGTAAGTGGGAACGAAAGTGAAGAAAAGGCAGGCAAAATAGGGATTGTACAGGCAAAAGAGGCAAATTCTGCGGGAGATAGTAAGGGGAGGAGCACCCAGGGAAAGGATGAAGTAGGGCTTACAAAGGAAGAGGTTTTGCACAATCAACTTGCGAGGGGATTTGGGCGGAGATATTGGGATGTGAAAGAGGCAAGGGACGGGTATGAAAAAAGTGTGATGTCTGGATTCCAGTTAGAGGAAAGTAAGAGAGGTTTGGAACGTATGGAGAAAGAATTAAAACATGATCGCATCACATGAGAATAGAGAAAGGGTTTTTGTTTTTAAATGGAAGAATCTTGAAGTATATGGTTCTTATCTTTGTATGATGTTTTGGTTATAGGGTTTTTTCGTAAAGTTATGGGTTTTTTTTCCCTTCTGAAAAGTTTATCTTTGTGTTTGTATATATCTGAAGGATGAAGGAAGAAAATGTAAATATATTATGTTTTGGTGTCTTTCTAATGTTGGGTGACTGTTGTCACTATGGTGTGTTTTTTTGGTTTCCAAAAAAGTCTGTAAACTTAAAAAAGTTGTTGAATAAAAAAGTTAAAAAAAAAAAGGTTGAAACATGTCTGTGAGTGGGTTTAATGGCTTTGCATCTCATCCCAGCCTCTGTCTAAAAGCTGTGTTTAAAACAGTGTGCATTGGCTTGAGGATTGGCTTGTGTAATACGAGTGAGACAAAAGGTGGCACTGAGTGCTCATTTGCATGTCATTTCCCAGAATCCCTTGCTGCAGTGGAAGCGCTGTATGCTGGGTGACAATGGGGAAAGACAGGGTTGCAGACCTGTCTAAGACATGCAAATGAACATACAGTAATATTTACAGTTGCTTTATGCTTTACTGTGGAGGGTTTTTGTCACTTTTTTACCCACCATAACCTTAATAGTGTGTCTATCTATCTATCTATCTACTATATATTTGTGAAAGTGTTCTGTGGCCGTGTCTGTATGTGTCTCCCTGTGTCCCCTGTGTCCCTAGCGGCAATCCCATTGGCTCCCTTGGCCCGCCCCCGCACACCTCTCATTGGCCGGACACACACATACACTCACACAGAGATACACACACACACACGGAGACACACACAGGCAGGACACGGAGACACACACAGGCAGGACACTGAGACACACACAAAGATACACACACACTGAGACACATACAGATACACACACACACACACACTGAGATACACACACACTGAGACACACACAGATACACACACACACACACACACACACACACACACACACACACACACACACACTGAGATAGACAGACAGGACACAGATAGACAGACAGGACACATACACATATACAGACAGGACACACACACACACTCACACACCCCCCCCCTCTGTCCATCCCCCCCCCATCACGTGCGCCGCCCTGCACCGGCTCCAGACGGAGGGGAAGCGCGGCCCTCCTACCCCAGCCGCTTCCTTACCTCCCCGGCGCTACCTCCCCCTCAGGTAAGTAACTGCGCGTCCCGCCTCAGCTTATGGCGCCAGTAACTCTCCCATTTCAGGCGCGCAGCCTCGCGCCACAGGCCCACACAGGGCGCTTCCTGCCGCCGGCTGCACGCCTCACTCAGCCGGACGGTACATCGGGGGACAAGTGGGCGCCGGCGGGGGGGAGCGCGAGTCACGGGGAACGGGGGGGGGGGGCGAGTCATGGGGAACGGGGGGGGCGAGCCGCGAGTCACGGGAAACGGGGGAGGGACGCGAGTCACGGGGAACGGGGGGGGGGGGGGGGGGGCGAGCCGCGAGTCACGGGGAACTGAGGGGGGGGGGGCGAGTCACGGGGAACGGGGGGAGGGGCTTTGTGTTTTTCAATCAGATCGCCCAACAAATGTAACCCCCCTTCCTTGGGCTATTGTGAACTAATAGTAATAGCATGTTTATTAGGCCAAGGGGGTGATGTAGCGAGGCAAATTGTTGCAAGGTCTTTGCGCCCAAGTTTGGTGCCGGGATTTGAAGGGTGACAACAGGAGGAGTTAGGGAAGAGTTCCCCCGCGTTATACACGGCTGTAGCAGACGTTTTTTGTGTGTGCGTTATGAGGGACGTAATGACACCTGCCTTAACTGTCCAAGCAGTGTGTCTTTCTCCCCCCTCTCCTTTCTCCCCCCCCCCTCCCCTTTCTCCCCCCCCCCTCCCCTTTCTCCCCCCCCCCTCCCCTTTCTCCCCCCCCCCTCCCCTTTCTCCCCCCCCCTCCCCTTTCTCCCCCCGCCTCCCCTTTCTCCCCCCCCTTTTCCCCCCCCGCTCCCCTTTCTCCCCCCTCCCGCTCCCCTTTCTCCCCCCTCCAGCTCCCCATTCTCCCCCCTCCCCTTTCTCCCCCCTCCCGCTCCCCTTTCTCCCCGCTCCCCTTTCCCCGACCCCGCTCCCCTTTCCACCACCCCCTCCGCTCCCCTTCCCCCCCCCCTCCGCTCCCCTTTCCCCCCCCTCTGCTCCCCTTTCCCCCCCTCCTCCGCTCCCCTTTCCCCCCCCTCCGCTCCCCTTTCCCCCCCCTCCGCTCCCCTTTCCCCCCCTCCTCCGCTCCCCTTTCCCCCCCCTCCTCCGCTCCCCTTTCCCCCCCCTCCTCCGCTCCCCTTTCCCCCCCCTCCTCCGCTCCCCTTTCCCCCCACTCCTCCGCTCCCCTTTCCTCACCCCCTCCGCTCCGGGAGTGTCTCTAGCTTTGAATCATTACAACTCAAAGCTGGATTCCGATTGGCTCACACACATCAGGGGGTGTTCCAACCCATATCCACCCTTTGGATTAACATGCTCAAAGGTTGCTTAGGTCTGCCCCTGAATATTGCTACTATACTCAGAGCTGAAATGCAAACAGGCTAACTGAAGGAATTAACCTTTCCACTGCCTGTTCTAACAGGACTGACAGAGGAAAGGCCCAGAATTAGCAATAGATGCCGAAGGCCAGGCTATATATATGTAGAAAAGCACTTTATGCCCCATGTTAGAGTGTAGCCTTTTCCCCATACAGTAAGGCTGAGTTCAGCGTGGCTGCTGCGGCAGCGTGCGTCCACGCGCACCTCCCCCGCGTGCTCCTGCAGCCTGGCGATCTGTGTTCAGGCTGCAGGAGTCGGGTCGCGGCATTTGGGGGCTTGGCGGGGGGAACGTGTCACGGAGCTGGTTCGCTGAACCAGCTCACGTGATGCGACTGCAGCCCCAAATATCATTTCTGGTTACAGCGGCGTCAACGCTGCACTTTACCGCCGGTGGAGTTTTCAGTTTGAACACTCCCACCAAACAATCTGAAATTGCGACGGACGTGCGCACGCACGCGTCGCGTAGCAGCCACCCCGAACACGGCCTTAGAAAGGCAGCCAGTAATGTAATGTGTGTTTTAGCATTTCTTTGCATGCAGGCACAGTAATTCACTTAGCTGCGTTGTCTGCAGAGAAATGCTGGGTCGTGACAAAGGGCTGGGAGCAGCTAAGTGCCGGGACAAATGGTGAGCGGGGAAGGGCTGATTATCAGGTCCGGGGACGGACTCCCAGCGCGGTAGAGTCTATACACATAATATATAAAGCTTGGCCCCCTGCAGAAGCAATCCCTCCAGCCAATTAGGCAAGGGAAGCCCATGACCAGGGGGCAAGCCCCCTCCCCCCTCACCTCCCTGGGATCTCTGGGCCGCCATCGCGGCCCCCCCTGGGGGGGGGGGGGGGGGGGGGCAGGCCTAGGTCAGTACAAAAGAGGCAGCCGGGAGCTGAATCTTCCATTCTGCTCCCGGTCTGCTGCGAAGTTTAGTGTCCTCTCCTCTAGGTGAGTTTGTAGTCTCCCTTTGGGCCCGATCGCAGCATCCCCCCCCCAATCAACATTGGATAAAGTTATGATCAATGCTAGAATGGCCGTGGGTATCGCTGCATACCGCATTCGTAGTGACAGCGGGCTGTATGTGGGGAATAAAGTGTATACACCTCAGTGTGGTTATAATGCGTTGTATTCGGGGTATGGTTATAATGCGTTGTATTCGGGGTATGGTTATAATGCGTTGTATTCGGGGTATAAGGCATACGAGCTGCATTCGAGGTACAATTGGCTGTAATTGGGTTACATGGCGTATATTGTATTTGGATTATAGGGGGTGTGTATATACCGCATCCGAAGTTACAATGGGCTTTAATGGGGTGACATGGTGTATATAGTGTGTATACTGCACTCGTAGTTACGTTCTGTTGTACGATAGGGTGTGTGTATAGGTGCTGCATTCGCCGTTACAATGTACTGTAACTGGGTTACATAGCGTATATAGTGTATATACTGCATTCACGGTTACGTGCTGCATGTGGAGTATAAGGTGTATTTATGCTGCATTCAGTGTTGTAATGTGCTGTAATTGGGTTACATGGCGGGTATAGTGTATATACCGCAGTCAGGGTTAAGTGCGGTATGTGGATTATAAGGTGTATTTATAGAGTGACCATTTGTCCCGGTTTTGCCGGCACAGTCCCGTTTTTTTTTCTGTGCTGTCCCGGTTGACAGTCCGTCCTGGAAATGTCCCGGGTTTTGCCCCTGGTGACTGGTACCGTGCGGGAGTCGGCGGCGGTGCGCGGAAGCGGCGGCGTGAGGAGGATGCGGCGGTGCGCGGAGGCGGCAGCGTGAGGAGGATGCGGCGGCCGTATTTTTTTTTTTTCCCCAATAGCAGGATGCCGGGGGCGGGGCTTTAGAGTAGAAGCAGGGGATTGGTTGGAGGTCAGGATTTGCCGGGGGCGGGGCTTAGTATTGGGGACGTGTGTGTGTGTGTGTGTGTGTGTGTGTGTGTGTGTGTGTGTGTGTGTGTTCACCAGAAGGAAGGCTCACAGCTCGCCTGTGTGTGTGTGACTGCCCCTTTCCCAGTCTGTGTGTGTGACTGCCCCCCTCCCAGTCTGTGTGTGTGACTGCCTCCCCTCCCAGTCTGTGTGTGTGACTGCCCCCCTCCCAGTCTGTGTGTGTGACTGCCCCCCTCCCAGTCTGTGTGTGTGACTGCCTCCCCTCCCAGTCTGTGTGTGTGACTGCCCCCCTCCCAGTCTGTGTGTGTGACTTCCCCCCCTCCCAGTGTGTGTGACTGCCTCCCCTCCCAGTCTGTGTGTGTGACTGCCCCCCTCCCAGTCTGTGTGTGTGACTGCCCGCCTCCCAGTCTGTGTGTGTGTGACTGCTCCCCTTTCCAGTCTGTGCAAGTGTGACTGCCCGCCTCCCAGTCTGTGTGTGTGACTGCCCCCCCTCCCAGTTTGTGTGTGTATGACTGCCTGCCTCCCAGTCTGTGTGTGTGACTGCCCCCCTCCCAGTCTGTGTGTGTGACTGCCCCCCTCCCAGTCTGTGTGTGTGACTGCCCCCCCTCCCAGTGTATGTGTGACTGCCCCCCTCCCAGTCTGTGTGTGTGACTGCCCGCCTCCCAGTTTGTGTGTGTATGACTGCCCCCCTCCCAGTCTGTGTGTGTATGACTGCCCCACCTCCCAGTGTGTGTGACTGCCCCCCTCCCAGTGTGTGTGTGACTGCCCCCCCTCCCAGTGTGTGTGTGACTGCCCCCTCCCAGTGTGTGTGTGACTGCCCCCCCTCCCAGTGTGTGTGACTGCCCCCCTCCCAGTGTGTGTGTGACTGCCCCCCTCCCAGTGTGTGTGACTGCCTCCCCTCCCAGTGTGTGTGTGACTGCCCCCCCACCCAGTGTGGGTGTGTGACTGCCCCCCACCCAGTGTGGGTGTGTGACTGCCCCCCTCGCAGTGTGTGTGTGACTGCCCCCGCACCCAGTGTGTGTGTATGTGTGTGACTGCCCCCTCCCAGTCTGTGTGTGTGTGACTGCCCCTCCCTCCCAGTGTGTGTGTGACTGCCCCCCTCCCAGTGTGTGTGTGACTACCCCCCTCCCAGTCTGTGTGTGTGTGACTGCCCCCCCTCCCAGTCTATGTGTGTGTGACTGCCCCCCCTCCCAGTCTGTGCGTGTGTGACTGCCCTCCCCCTCCCAGTCTGTGTGTGTGTGTGACTGCCCCTCTCCCAGTCTGTGTGTGTGTGACTGCCCCCCCTCCCAGTGTATGTTTGACTGCCCCGCTCCCAGTCTGTGTGTATGTGTGACTGCCCCTCCCTCCCAGTGTATGTGTGACTGCCCCCCCTCCCAGTCTGTTTGTGTGTGTGACTGCCCTCCCCCTCCCAGTCTGTGTGTGTGTGACTGCCCTCCCCCTCCCAGTCTGTGTGTGTGTGACTGCCCCTCTCCCAGTCTGTGTGTGTGTGACTGCCCCCCTCCCAGTGTATGTTTGACTGCCCCCCTCCCAGTCTGTGTGTATGTGTGACTGCCCCCTCCCAGTCTGTGTGTCTGTGTGTGTGTCTGTCTGCCCCCTGCCACTGTGTGATGCCCCTCTCCCAGTGTGTGTAAGTGCCCCCTCCAAGTCTGTGTGTGTGTGTGTGTCTGCCCCCCTCCCATTCTCTGTGTGTGTGTGTGTGTCTGCCCCCCTCCCATTCTGTGTGTGTGTGTGTGTCTGTCCCCCTCCCATTCTGTGTTTGTGTGTGACTGCCCCCCCCCAGTGTGTGTGTGACTGCCCCCTCCCAGTGTCTGTGTGTATCAGTGACAGAATGTATACAGACACCAACCCACTCACCCACTCACCCACGTGTCAGTCAGTTACCCACGTGTCAGTCAGTCACCCACCCATATGTCAGGCAGTCAGTCACCCACCCACCCACGTGTCAGTCAGTCACCCACCCTCGTGTCAGGCAGTCAGTCACCCACCCACGTGTCAGGCAGTCAACCCAAGTGTCAGGCAGTCACCCACCCAAGTGTCAGGCAGTCTCCCACCCACCCCCCCAAGTTTCAGGCAGTCTCCCACCCACCCCCCCAAGTTTCAGGCAGTCTCCCACCCACCCCCCCAAGTTTCAGGCAGTCTCCCACCCACCCCCCCAAGTTTCAGGCAGTCTCCCACCCACCCAAGTGTCAGGCAGTCTCCCTCCCACCCACCCAAGTGTCAGGCAGTCAGTCACCCACCCACGTGTCAGGCAGTCAGTCACCCACCCACGTGTCAGGCAGTCAACCTAAGTGTCAGGCAGTCTACCACCCACCCCCCCAAGTTTCAGGCAGTCTCCCACCCACCCAAGTGTCAGGCAGTCTAAAAGTGTCAGGCAGTCTCCCACCCACCCAAGTGTCAGGCAGTCTACCCAAGTGTCAGGCAGTCTCCCACCCACCCACCCACCCGTGTCAGGCAGTCTCCCACCCACCCACCCAAGTGTCAGGCAGTCTCCCACCCACCCACCCAAGTGTCAGGCAGTCAAACCCAAGTGTCAGGCAGTCACCCACCCACCCACCCAAGTGTCAGGCAGTCACCCACCCACCCACCCAAGTGTCAGGCAGTCACCCACCCACCCACCCAAGTGTCAGGCAGTCAAAGTGTCAGGCAGTCAACCCAAGTGTCAGACAGTCTCCCACCCACCCAAGTGTCAGGCAGACTCCCATAAAAGTGTCAGGCAGTCTCCCATAACCCAGCCACCCGTCAGGCAGTCTCCCATACCCTAGAGCAGGCCTGCACAACTCCAGTCCTCGAGGGTCGCAAACAGGCCAGGTTTTCAGGATATCCCTAAATCAGCACAGCTGGCTCAATTAGTGGCTCAGTCGTACTGAGCCACTAATTGAGCCAGCTGTGCTGAAGTAGGGATATCCTAAAAACCTGGCCTGTGTGCGGCCCTCGAGGACTGGAGTTGTGCAGGCCTGCCCTAGAGAAAGTGCAGCGCACCATGATCCAGAGAAGAGGCAGGTCTGGCAAAAATCTATCTTTATTAGAAAGTCATAAAAACAAGGGATGCAACCCCACCCCACCCCACTCTGCCACATAACCAGGATGCTGACGCCCACCTGATGACGTCAGAGCTACCATATGGCGCCCCCTAGTGACGTCAGACGTCTAGGTCTAAATCCCTGGCAATACAGCATAGAGCTGTCTTGGAGGACTGCAGCCACAGCCCCACCTCTCCCCAGACTGAACACTCCCCCATGTGTGGCTGTGGCTGCAGTCCTCCAAGACAGCTCTATGCTGTATTGCCAGGGATTTAGACCTAGACGTCTGACGTCACTAGGGGGCGCCATGTGGTAGCTCTGACGTCATCAGGTGGGCGTCAGCATCCTGGTTATGTGGCAGAGCCGGGAGGGGTGAGTATCAGGGGGGTGGTATATATTGTGACTGTTTCTTGTGTTTGGTAGCCTTCACCTTGAGAAAGGCAGTATTTGACTGCCGAAACATTGGACTTTATGGCATATTAAACCTCCTTTGAGTAAGACCGTGTGCCTGCTTCTTCTTCTTTGTCCGGCTACAGGAAGGGTCAGGAGACAGGGAGGACAGAGGCAGGAGAACCCCATCTGGCTCCGGCCTTGCCTGTCCCTACGAATACAAACATACAACCCCTCACTGAATAACATAGCCCTAACCCCATGTAATAATCCTGGGTGTAAACAAAATAATGGTTTTATGAATATTGTAATGGTTTAATAGGGACCTAGGAGGTGGCCAGTGGGGCTGTTATGTGTATTTGTGTTTATTGTGGGTAGCGGGGGTGGGTGAACGGGGTATTGGCCCCAAGGATGGGTGTTTAGGCCTACCGGGTGGGGGGGGTAGTGGGAGGGGTTAACCCCTTCATTACCTTATCGGTATTAACCGCTAAGTTAAAGAAGAGGTTAAGTCATCCCCCAACCCCCTGGCAAGGCCTAAACACCCAGCCAGGGCCAAATACCACCTTCTCCCACCCCCGCTACCCACAATAAGCCTGGCACGGGTGTATAACCCCTTCATTGCCTTGGCGGTAATGAAGTTGCCTGTAAATGCATTTTTTATGCATGGGATTCATGCCGGGGGTCTCTGGTGCTGATATTAATGGATATCAGCTCTGGGACACATGCATGTTATTTTCATCGCAGCTTCACCCCACCTTCTTGCCAACTTTTGTGGCGGGACAATTTGGAGAAGAAACAGCAATTTTAAAGTGGCGATCAGCCGCAATAAGCTGATCAGGGCTTATAGAATTGAGCGTGTTTGAAAAACTGGCGATCAGTGCCGAAAAGTGGCTTATCACCGCGCGTCTGCCGATTTTATTTATTTATTTATTTTCCGGCAAAAAAAAAAAAACGGTTATTTTTGCTCTAATCGCCAGCTTCTCTGGGCTTACTGAATCGCTGTAGGCGATTACTGCATGAGGGCCTTAGGGAGGATTTGTTCCTGTAAAGTACACCTAGTTTGGCATAGGATTTGGATGTCAGGGTATCAATGTGCAACCCAAATGTTAAATGGGAGTTGAACTATATGCCCAGATATTTCAAACAAGTAACAGGGGCTAGGATGGTTTTAGAGCTGGTTTTTATCTGAAGCTCTGTCATTGGCAGCTTTAGCAATTTAGCTCTGGTCCCAAATACCATTGTTACAGTCTTGTCAGTGTTTAAAATCAGTTTGTTTTGGGAAATCCAGTTTCAAGTCTCAAAAAATCAGATTGAAGTATGTGTTCAAGGTCAGAGAGGCGAGGGCTGCGTGCATATAGGATAAGATCTAAGGCCTCTCACAATATAAATTCCTCATCTATCCGACATAAGTATAAAATATACTCTACCTAGACCCCTAATACAGAGTTACCCACCTTATACGGGAGCAGCTGCCAGACGAGTATAGTAAATGTATCTTATTTCTTTTACCACTGGAGGGCAGCGTGGAGTTACACGGAGTGGCGCCCGTAAGGACGACGTGCCAGTTAGGCGGAAGGAGACGCGCACACACTTTTATGTGAAACGGATATATTTGGGGAGGGATTTAGGAGTCTGAGTGAGAAAATTGATATTTTGTCACAATGGAAAAATGGAAAAATTAACCATTTAAATATGCACAGATTTTATCCCACTTTTGGAAATTAGGGATGTTGCCTAAAAGTCTGAGAATGCACAAAGTGCCACCCCTGGGCTTTAATGAAGCAGCATTTGTGGGATAAAGGGAACAGCATTCTGTATAAAGGTATTTTGGGCTCGATATAAATAATTGAAGCCAAAAACTAATATTAAGGGGCCTATGCAGAGAGCAGCGCGAACGGAAATTTCGGCGTTTTTTAGCGCTATATGGCTATAATAAGGTTGGAAATGGCGAGTTGAGTAAAAAGCGCCATTTTTTTATTTTTTTTTAGTAGAACTCGCCGCACGGCTGGCGAGAACCAAAATCTCGCCAGTTTTGAAAAGGGCCGTATGCAGAAAGGTACGATCGCCATCTAGCGGCTGTTCGCGCCATTAAAATGGAGAGAAATTCTACAATTAGCTCCGCCAACAAAAGTTGGCAGGAAACTGGAGCTCACCGGCGAGAGTGAAAAGAAAAAAAAAAACGCTCTTTTTTTCAAACATGTTTCACCAGCGCGCATCTCGCCGGTTGAAACTCTCCATAATCAAGCATGATTTTAAATGCAGTTTTCTGACCTTTCTGCATATGGAGATAAAATCACGCCATTACAGGTACAATTTATTACCAATTCCAATTATTTCCAGCGCTGCTCTCTGCATAGGCCCCTAAGTAAATTGAGAATGGAAAAATATTCAGCACAAACGTACAGAATGTGATGTTCTGAGAGATCTTACAGATGTTATCAAATCCCTCAATGAATGTATAGAAAATGTCTGTATAGAACGAGTCAAACAAGAATATGCCAATAAAACGTTTAATTGGGAGATACAGGGGCCACAATTCAGGTCAGTTAGCTGGAAGAAGGGAAGCCGGTAAGCCGGTAGAGCCGGTCAGCCGGTCAGCCAGAAGAGCAGGTCAGCCGGTCAGCCAGTAGAGCAGATCAGCCGGTCAGCCGGTAGAGCAGGTCAGCCGGTCAGCTCTGAGATCAGCATTACTTATATCTCCTAACCTTTGCCTCCTGCATGTAATGCGCAGAACAGCCTGCACTGCATATACTGTACATGAGATACTTAACCCTTTCTTTTCGCTCGACTCTAATCTGAATGATTTGCTAATTGGTTTGTAATTAGAGAGATATTTGTAGCAGAATCCCATGTATGTTCTTTTTACCTTTTTAGATACCGTTTTGTGTAATAAAAGATATGAGATCAGAGGGGCTCCCTGTTTGCACTCGTGTTTTGGCAGAAGTGTATATGTGGCCCTATAAATCTCCCTCACACCCGGCTTGGCAGTGTGACACTAGTGCAGCGACCTGGGGAAGAATCACTGAGCTGTTAGCAATAGATACAACGGATAGAAAAGACACTACACATAGGTTGGATTAAAGAGAGTATTTTATTGAAATAATTAATCTCTTTGCTGGGAGGGGCCTGCAGCACATTGCAGAGCGATATAGTAACACGCAGAGCAATGCACTGCAGGCCCCTCCGGCAGCAAAGGAGTGAAGACCAATGCAGGGTGTATAAAGATCTCACTGATAATTCATGCACAAAGGGCAGTTTGTTGCTGTGATCCAGAGGAAGGCGAAACATAACCCCTACTGTGCAATGGGGGGAAAAAATTCCTTCCTGACCCCATTAAATGGCAATCGGATGGTCCCTGGATCACTACGCAGTGAGATCAGATGGAGCAGCACAGATCAGCGTTGTTATACACAGGGGCACACTCAGTATATAGAGATGCGGGTGATGGGGCCCTTGTGCCCCTGTGTATAACTCACCTGCTCCCCCATCCCCCTGGATATCTATCCCATTCACCCCTTTTCCTCCCGCATACCTCGCAGGGCCGGCCGGCCATTAGGCGGTCGCCTAGCGCGCAAAGGTCCTAGGGGCGCATTAATAATCATTATTATTTTTTCCTCTTATTATTTCTAATTTATTTATCTTTTTTTAAAAATTATTATTCTTTTTTTTATCCAGTATTTTGGCGCCCTTTTATTTTTATTTTGCGTCGCGCTGGGGTGCGGTCGCACCCCCTGCAGCCCCGATAGCTACGCCACTGTTTATTTTATTATTTTATTTATCTTATTTTTATACAACTGGGGCACAAATTTTAAGTTTCGCCTGGGGCGCATGAAACCCGTGCTCCGGCCCTGCTCCTTGTTCTCTCTCACCCTCTCACGCCCAATATCCCAATCTCCCTCTAGTACCTGCCCCTCCCGCAGCCTTCCTGATCTTATCTGCCTCTCCTGCGGTCAAACCAACTTCTCAGGGCCCCTAGAATACCCCTGGATCTACGCCCTGGCTCCTCTGCTACCTGCTCCCGGGGTCTGCTGCTCCGCCTAAAAAAGGTGAAGCAGCAGATCTGTCCGCACCTCTCGTATTCTGCTACCTGCTCCCGGGGTCTTCTCCTCCGCCTAAAAAAGGTGAAGCAGCAGATCCGTCCACACCTCTCGTATTCTCCTAGGCCATCGTCCACCACGTCGCCAGACTTGACATCCGCTTCGTCGTCTGCCTCATCGGCCGCCTTGTAGCCCACCTCTTCGCACCACTTGACGCCCGCTTTATCGTATGCCTCGTCGTCCGCCTCGTAGCCCGCCTCGTCGTCTGGTGGCACAAAGGGCACCACCTTCGTGCGTGTCCTGATCTGCAGGAGACATGAAGTGTTTGTAACCAGGGACAGTGATACTCTGTATCGCAAGAGCTCCTGTGCCACTTATACCCCCTCCCCAATACCACGTTATACCGCCCTCCACAGGGCAAATACCCGTTATACCCACCTCCCCAGGCTCAGTACCCAGTTATACAACCCTCCCAAGGCCCAGTACCCTGCTATACGCCCCTCCCCAGGCCCAGTACCCGTTATACCCACCTCACCAGGCCCAGAACCCGTTATACCCACCTCACCAGGCCCAGTACCCATTATATACCCCTCCCCAGAAGGTCATGTTTCTATTTATCAAAAATACATTGAGTTACCTCTGGTTTTCAAGCATGTCCTGGGGGAGTTATCACAGAGACACAGAAACGTCGCTGAGTTTGGTGAGTAACTCCCTTAAACTCTCAGCAGTTGAATTCCCCATTAGGCGCTTAATGCGTTAAAAACAAGCGTTGCTATTTCTCTGCATGAAGTTGCAGGTAATTGGAAGAGTTACACAGTGACGGCTATTTCATCACTCACCTTATTCCATCGAATCGGTCTTAGCGGTAGTGATCTCAGTATTATTTCCTCCTTCACATCGGATATCCATATCCATTCTTCGCCTCTGATCTGTATGCAAGACAATGCTTTAAGACAGGGTTGCGCAACCTTTTTCCCCTGCTCCCCCCTCCACCCTCCCCACCTTTTCTCCGACGTTCTGATATAACGACGTCATGTGATATCACGTTGCTATGGCAATGCCACATCATGTGACGCCACGTTGCTGTCTCCAGAAGCCGCCGGAGACAAGGAAAGGGAACTTACAGAGGCCTTGCGTGCGATTTCCGGCATTTAATTTAAATGCTGTGGGGAAGAGCGAGGGGCCACTGTAAGCGCCGAGCCCCTCCTCCCTCCTCCCCAAGAAAATGTCGCACCCCTCGATTTGCGCACCCCTGCTTTAAGAGATATTCTGGGATCCTACATCGGACCCTTCCTCATATTGACTGACCTTGCAGTGCTCTGCACTGACTTGCACTGACCTGCTATGATGCCTCTCAAAATACCATGCTAACTCATTCTGAACATACATGTGTCCTTTCTACATGTTACTCAGCTTGTATGGGCCACAGACAGCTTTCCCGGGGTCCAGGACTAGTTGCCACCGGGGACACTCACCCATGGGTCGGCGACCTTGCGAGAACCCACCCCCCCCAACCTGTTTTCTCTTGCATTGCCATAGACAACAACATTTCAGCCTGCTGGCCTTTCTCAGGTAAAGTGGCTAAACCCACTAAAGCCAGTAAAGAAAGGCCAGCAGCCGAAACATTGTAGTCTGTGCCACAATAAATTATCTTTTTTTATTCAAATCCGTGTGCCCTTTTCCATCAATTATATTGTATTCATTGGACGAAATGCCGGTCTTCCCTGAGACTAAGGGGCACCGGTAAAAGTATCACTAATTGTTTTTTTTAGTGTGCCGCAAATCCCCATCATTTTTGCGTTCTCTTGCTCTGCCCCAATCTGACACACCACCTTGCTCTCTCACCCCCCTCTTACACTCCCGCGTCACCCTTTCCTTCCCCAAAGGTTGTCCTTTAATCAGATCTTACCCAAATTGTCTCCATCTCCCTTGGAAATGTTCTGTCTTTAAACTGTGCGGCTCCTCTTGATCCGAACTTTCTTAGCTGACCCCTTTAGGTTTCGGCTCCGAGGGTCTAAAAAATAAGCGACTCCGAAAAGATGTGAAATATGCGCACGGGTCCTAATGGGGCACTGAGGGGGAGACTTAAATACTAGTAAATATAATCTACTGTGCTAACAAATATAATCTATTAACTAACAAATATAACTTATTAAACTAAGAAATATAACTTATTAAACTAAGAAATATAATTTATTAAACTAAGAAATATAACTTATTAAACTAAGAAATATAACTTATTAAACTAAGAAATATAACTTATTAAACTAACAAATATATCTTATTAAACTAAGAAATATAATTTATTAAACTAAGAAATATAACTTATTAAACTAAGAAATATAATTTATTAAACTACTGTAAGAAATATAACTTATTTAACTAAGAAATATAATTTATTAAACTAAGAAATATAACTTATTAAACTAAGAAATATAACTTATTAAACTTACAAATATAATCTATTTAACTAAATAAATATCTATTAAACTAAATAAATATCTATTCAACTAAATAAATATAATCTACTTCAAAACAATACAATAAAAAGCTGGAGAAATGATACGTTAACCAAGCCACAGATGTGATGCCAATGAGCGTTGAACTCCTTGCAGATCCACCGTCAGCTGGTTGTGGCAGAAAGTGGTGACATGCAGTAGAACAGAGTGGTTGAGCTGTAACCACGGCAGTCAGGTCAGAAATCAACACAATATTTTTTGAAATTTAGAATGAGAATGTTCAGTATGTCACATTCTGGGCTCAGACACTGAGCCCTGTCACATGTTAGCAGCTTGTGATAATAGAAGATATCCATATACTGGGATGTGATAAGAGACATTATAGTCATTTTATACTGGGTCCCATAACCTGCTTTATATGAAGTATCATTTTACACTAGTAGAGATGTTACATTTTGAAAAAATAGCGCTTCTGGCGACAATGTTCATTTTCTCTACAAATGATAAATGAAAAAGTTGGATAAAACGTTATATGTGTGCGCGCGCGCGCAATATATATATATATATATATACTGTAAATATTCCTGTATATTCATTTGCATGTCTTAGACAGGTCTGCAACCCTGTCTTTCACCATTATCTTTAACCTTAATAGTCGTATATATATATATATATACATATATATATACATACACATATAGTATGTATATATATATATCATACTATATGTATATATATAGTCTGTTTTATACACACATACACGTGTGTGTGTGTGTGTGTATATGTGTGTGTGTGTATATATATATATATATGGTATAACCCAGAGGTGCGCAAAGTGGGGGGGGGGAGATTTTTCGGGGGGGGGGGGGTGGCGCGGGCGGTTGCAGAGGCCCCGCGCACTTCCTCGAGGCATTAAAATTAAATGACGGGGGATCACGTGAGGCCTCTGCAATGCTATTACTAACCTTGACTCTGCCGGCGTCACTCGTGTCCATGGCAACGCGGTGTTAAATTACGCCGCGGGGTCATGTGACGTCACCCTCGTCAAATGCCGCTGCAGGTCACGTAACGCCGCATCAAGGTAAGGGGGGGGGGGCGCGAGCACCAGCAGAGGGAAGGCAGCGAGGCGAGCTGCAAAAGTTTGTGCTCCCCTGGTATAACCAATAAATAATATAGCTGATATAGCAATCTGGTGGTCGCTAGAGAGAGATTATAATGGCAGTGAGAAATAGTGGCCAGAATTAATAACAGTGCAATTACTAAAAAGTAGCTGTAATAAAATAATAATAAACACTATGCCTAAACACAATAAAAGTCCAGAAACCTAGCTCTAATAGCTATGTTATAACTCAATCATAAAAGGATCCAATTCGGGCGTCCTCTGGAGCCCGGGCAGCTCTCTTCGGGGAAACAACCACCTCCTCGATAGATATCTAAACAAAACAAAAAGAAGAGAAAGCGCCCGCTCCATGTGTAAATTTGGTTTAACAATTTCATTTCCTGGACAAGATAAAAATAACAAACTCACAAACGCCCGTTTGGTAAAAGCATTGTGTGAGACAAACTCGGGCTCCGTGGTAATCCGGTGGTAAATCCGCAGCTCCAGACTTTGGACGATGACCGGGAAACTCGATAGGCTGCGCCCCTCGCAGTGTGGTCCTCCGGCAATCTGTAGTATGCAGTTGTGATTCCACTCTGTAATTCCGGTGTCTCGTCTTGGTTGCGTACCAACTTCCCTTCCCGGCGTCAAGACGGATAGTGTGGCAATAACGAGAAGAAAGTACCTACGCGTTTCTTCAGCACACGGCCGATTTCATCAGGGGATAATGCTACAACTCACTCGTAATGGTTTTATAGTCCTACAGTCCAATTGGTAATGGCATAATAGATCACATGTGTTACTGATTTTAGATAATACAGTAATAGATTCTTGTATGACACACACACACACACACATATATATATATATACACACATACGTATGTTTATATATATATATATATATATATATATATGTGATAAAAAATCACTGGCACTCCAATAGAAATTCAATAATGAATAGGTGCATGTCCCATATAAATAATAAAAGTATACATTACCGCATAGCAGCAAAAAGGGAGACAGCACTCAGGTGAATGAAAATTTTCATTCACCTGAGTGCTGTCTCCCTTTTTGCTGCTATGCGGTAATGTATACTTTTATATATATATATATATATACACACACATACATATATATATTTACACACACATACATACATACATATAAAACGGTCTTCTTCGGAGAGAAGAAGATATATATATGTATATATAAATATATATATATATATACATATATATATGTGTGTGTATATGTGTATATATATATTTACACACACATATACACACACATAATGTTATAGGTTAGCGGTGCGTGAACTGGGGGGCGGGAGATTTGTCTGGGGGGGCGGGTGCAGAGGTCCCGCGCTCCTCCCCAAGGCATTTAAATGAAATGCCGGGGATCACGTGAGGCCTCTGCAACAGTAACACTGACCGGGATTCAGACACGTCTCCATGGCAACGCGGCATCAAATGACACAGCGGTCATGTGACGTCACTCGACCCCGGAGTGTGCTGGCAGGTAGGAGAGGGGGCGCAAGACCGGGGGAGGCCAGGCAGGGGGACGCAGCTTCAGAAGTTTGCGCTCCCCTGTTATAGATTACCATGCCAACAAATTGTAATAGTGCTACAGGGATCAATAAATATTACATTTAATACTTAATTATTGTGATGTTTCTAATCTACTGTGTGTTACAAATAACATTAATATCTTACAACTGAATATATTGCAATAATGTGATACCTATTTATTTGTGATTTAAAGTGTGTTACATAGTGATAAATTATCTAATAAATAAATCTTAAACTAATCCCACACAGTGACTACTTAATTCTGTGAATAAATGTGTTTTTAATGTCATTACTATGAAGGAGATGAAGATATAGTGTATATATAAATTCCTACCTGCAAACGCCGTCTCAGCCTGTCAGAATACGCGCAGAGTGACCTGTCGTGACACGTCAGGTCACTCTGTAACCGAACCCGGATCTGTGACGCATATGTACTGAGGTGGGGTTGGATCCCCCACGGTTATTTCTTGTTTTATTAATAAATAATTTACTATATTTTAATCTCTGGTGCGCATTGTGTGCATTTTTCTTCTTGTCTGCACAGTGCTTCAGATGCTGCATCTGAAAAAATGCCGGTGGATCGGGATGTGAGGTAGGGAAGTGACGTCCGCGCCGGAACGTTATTGCCACGCCTCCAAATATTCATTGCCACGCCCCCAAATCGCGCCCGAAGCATACCCTGCAAAGCCATAAAAAAGCTCAGACTTCAGCAAGTGTATTGCAGCGTGTGCCTTCCCTCCGTCTGAAATACTATAGACGCAGCCTTATCGACGCTTACTAAATAGGCCCGTGTCTCTCTCTCTCTCTCTCTCTGTGTCTCTGTCTCTCTCTGTGTGTCTCTGTCTCTCTCT
Organism: Ascaphus truei; assembly: GCF_040206685.1. Taxonomy (NCBI): domain Eukaryota; kingdom Metazoa; phylum Chordata; class Amphibia; order Anura; family Ascaphidae; genus Ascaphus; species Ascaphus truei. Next base: position 49,853 of record NW_027456847.1, read on the forward strand.
GTGTGTCTCTGTGTCTCTGTGTGTGTCTATGTGTCTCTGTCTCTCTCTCTGTGTCTCTGTCTCTCTCTGTGTGTCTCTGTTTCTCTCTGTGTGTCTGTGTGTGTCTCTGTATCTCTGTCTCTCTCTGTGTCTCTGTGTGTGTCTCTGTCTCTCAAATCAAATCAGCTTTATTGGCATGACAAAAGAACATTTCAGTATTGCCAAAGCGTGAGTAATAGGGGGTGTGGGACAATGATTACACGAATACTAGGGGGTACGGTATAATGGTTATACAGTACATTACTTTTGTCTCTCTCTCTCTGTGTCTCTCTCTCATTCTCTGTCTCTTCTCATTCTCTGTCTCTCTCTCATTCTCTGTCTCTCTCATTCTCTGTCTCTCTCTCTCATCCCTGTATGATAGGTATGTTCCAACTCTATTTTTTGCTCTTCTTTTCCGTTTGAGAGGAGGGAGTCCCTCACCTCTTCATAGGGTGACCACCCGTCCCCATTTTGCCGGTACAGTCCCGGTTTTTCGGGAGCTGTACCGATTTTCTGTGTGTACCGGAAATGTCCCGGATTTTCCTCAATGTGTCCCCATTTTAATTTTTTTTGTCGCCGGCGGTGCGCGAGTAAGCTGCGGTGCGCTGTGCGCGAGTAAGCTGCGGTGCGCTGTGCGCGAGTAAGCTGCGGTGCACTGTGCGCTGTGCGCGAGTCTGCGGCGGCGCGGAGGAGGAGACTGCAGCAGCCCGGCTGGTAAGTATTTTTTTTTTTTTTAATGCCAACCCCCTCCCCCCCCCCCACCCGGCAGTTTCCTACCTTGTTGGCCAATCCCCAGCGTCCCGGCATTAAGCCCCGCCCCCCGGCATCATCCTTCACCAAGGACCGGCATGTGGAATGGATGGAAGGAAGGGTGCCTGGGGGCGGGGCTTCCGCTTCCTGCGGCAGAGCACACGTGGCTCCTGGCTCTTCTGCGCGGTGTTTCCCCCCCTCTGCCCGCCCGGGGGGATAGGAGGTGGGTTTTTTATCCTTTGCCCCCTGTCCTGGCGCTCCCTTCCCCCCCCCCCCCCCGTCCCCTTGGTTCGGGAGATGGGCGCGGGGGCTGGCAGTGGTGGCTGTGCGGTGTACCCCCATTCTGCCCCGGGAGCCCGTGGCTGCCCTCCGGGGGAGGGGGGGCGGCGGCAGTTTACCTTTGTGTCCCGGCGCTCCTATCCCCCCCCCCCCCCTAGGTGCGGGAGATGGGCGCGGGGGTGGGTGCAGGGGGAGGCGGAGAGCCACCTGCTCGTGGCTGCCTCTGTACTCCAGTCTGTGTGTGTGTGTGTGTGTGTACCAGTGTCTGTGTGTGTGTGTGTACCAGTGTCTGTGTGTGTGTGTACCAGTGTACGTGTGTGTGTGTGTGTGTACCAGTGTACGTGTGTGTGTGTGTGTGTGTGTGTGTGTGTGTGTGTGTGTGTGTGTGTGTGTGTGTGTGTGTGTACCAGTGTGTGTGTGTACCAGTGTGTGTGTGTGTGTATGTACCAGTGTGTGTGTGTGTGTGTGTGTGTGTGTGTGTGTGTGTGTACCAGTGTACCAGTGTACCAGTGTACCAGTGTGTGTGTGTACCAGTGTGTGTGTGTACCAGTGTGTGTGTGTACCAGTGTGTGTGTGTGTGTACCAGTGTGTGTGTACCAGTGTGTGTGTGTGTACCAGTGTGTGTGTGTGTACCAGTGTGTGTGTGTGTGTACCAGTGTGTGTGTGTGTGTGTGTGTGTGTGTGTGTGTGTACCAGTGTGTGTGTGTGTACCAGTGTGTGTGTGTGTGTGTGTACCAGTGTGTGTGTGTGTGTGTGTACCAGTGTGTGTGTGTGTACCAGTGTGTGTGTGTGTACCAGTGTGTGTGTGTGTGTGTACCAGTGTGTGTGTGTGTACCAGTGTGTGTGTGTGTGTGTGTACCAGTGTGTGTGTGTGTGTGTACCCGTGTCTGTCTCCCCCTCTCCCTCCCCCTCTCTCCCTCCCCCTCTCACCCTCACCCTCTCACCCTCTCCCTCTCTGTCCCTCTCCCTCTCTGTCCCTCTCCCTTTCTGTCCCTCTCTCTCTCTGTCTCTGTCTCTCTCACCCTCTGTCTCTCTCACCCTCTGTCACCTTCTCTCTCTCTCTCTGTCACCCTCTCTCTCGCTGTCACCCTCTCTCTCTCTCTCTCTCTGTCACCCTCTCTATCTCTGTGTCATCCTCTCTCTCTCTCTGTGTCATCCTCTCTCTCTCTCTGTGTCACCCTCTCTCTCTCTCTGTGTCACCCTCTCTCTCTCTCTCTGTGTCACCCTCTCTCTCTCTCTGTGTCACCCTCTCTCTCTCTCTGTGTCACCCTCTCTCTCTCTCTGTGTCACCCCCTCTCTCTCTCTCTCTCTCTCTCTCTCTCTCTCTCTCTCTCTCTCTCTCTCTCTCTCTCTCTCTCTCTCTCTCTCTCTCTCTCTCTCTCTCTCTGTCACCCCCTCTCTCTCTCTCTCTGTGTCACCCTCTCTCTCTCTGTGTCACCCTCTCTCTCTCTCTCTGTGTCACCCTCTCTCTCTCTCTCTGTGTCACACCCTCTCTCTCTCTCTGTGTCACCCTCTCTCTCTCTCTCTGTGTCACCCTCTCTCTCTCTCTCTGTGTCACCCTCTCTCTCTCTCTCTGTGTCACCCCCTCTCTCTCTCTCTGTGTCACACCCTCTCTCTCTCTGTGTCACCTTCTCTCTCTCTCTCTGTCACCCTCTCTCTCTCTGTCACCCTCTCTCTCTCTCTGTCACCCTCTCTATCTCTGTGTCATCCTCTCTCTCTCTCTCTGTGTCATCCTCTCTCTCTCTCTGTGTCACCCTCTCTCTCTCTCTGTGTCACCCTCTCTCTCTCTCTGTGTCACCCTCTCTCTCTCTCTGTGTCACCCTCTCTCTCTCTCTGTGTCACCCTTTCTCTCTCTCTGTGTCACCCCCTCTCTCTCTCTCTCTCTCTCTCTCTCTCTCTCTGTGTCACCCCCTCTCTCTCTCTCTGTGTCACCCCCTCTCTCTCTCTCTGTGTCACCCCCTCTCTCTCTCTCTGTGTCACACCCTCTCTCTCTCTCTGTGTCACCCTCTCTCTCTCTGTGTCACCCTCTCTCTCTCTCTGTGTCACCCTCTCTCTCTCTCTGTGTCACCCTCTCTCTCTCTCTCTGTGTCACCCTCTCTCTCTGTGTCACCCTCTCTCTCTGTGTCACGCTCTCTCTCTCTGTCACGCTCTCTCTCTCTGTCACGCTCTCTCTCTCTGTCACGCTCTCTCTCTCTCTCTGTCACGCTCTCTCTCTCTGTCACGCTCTCTCTCTGTCACGCTCTCTCTCTCTGTCACGCTCTCTCTCTCTGTCACGCTCTCTCTCTGTCACCCTCTCTCTCTTTGTCACCCTCTGTCTCTCTCTCTCTCTCTCTCTCTCTCTCACCCTCTGTCTCTCTCACCCTCTGTCTCTCTCACCCTCTGTCTCTCTCACCCTCTGTCTCTCTCACCCTCTGTCTCTCTCACCCTCTGTCTCTCTCACCCTCTGTCTGTCTCTCTCACCCTCTCTCTGTCTCTCTCACCCTCTCTCTGTCTCTCTCACCCTCTCTCTGTCTCTCTCACCCTCTCTCTGTCTCTCTCACCCTCTCTCTGTCTCTCTCACTCTCTCTCTGTCTGCCTCTCTCTCTCTGTCACCCTCTCTCTGTCTCTGTCACCCTCTCTCTGTCTCTGTCACCCTCTCTCTGTCTCTGTCACCCTCTCTCTGTCTCTGTCACTCTCTCTCTCTCTCTCTCTCTCTCTCACCCTCTGTCTCTCTCACCCTCTGTCTCTCTCACCCTCTGTCTCTCTCACCCTCTGTCTCTCTCACCCTCTGTCTCTCTCACCCTCTGTCTGTCTCTCTCACCCTCTCTCTGTCTCTCTCACCCTCTCTCTGTCTCTCTCACCCTCTCTCTGTCTCTCTCACCCTCTCTCTGTCTCTCTCACCCTCTCTCTGTCTCTCTCACTCTCTCTCTGTCTGCCTCTCTCTCTCTGTCACCCTCTCTCTGTCTCTGTCACCCTCTCTCTGTCTCTGTCACCCTCTCTCTGTCTCTGTCACCCTCTCTCTGTCTCTGTCACCCTCTCTCTGTCTCTGTCACCCTCTCTCTGTCTCTGTCACCCTCTCTCTGTCTCTGTCACCCTCTCTCTCTCTGTCACCCTCTCTCTCTCTGTCACCCTCTCTCTCTCTGTCACCCTCTCTCTCTCTCTGTCACCCTCTCTCTCTCTGTCACCCTCTCTCTCTCTGTCACCCTCTCTCTCTCTGTCACCCTCTCTCTCTCTGTCACCCTCTCTCTCTCTGTCTCTCTCACTCTCTCTCTGTCTGCCTCTCTCTCTCTGTCACCCTCTCTCTGTCTCTGTCACCCTCTCTCTGTCTCTGTCACCCTCTCTCTGTCTCTCTCACCCACTCTCTGTCTCTCTCACCCACTCTCTGTCTCTCTCACCCACTCTCTGTCTCTCTCACCCACTCTCTGTCTCTCTCACCCACTCTCTGTCTCTCTCACCCACTCTCTGTCTCTCTCACCCACTCTCTGTCTCTCTCACCCACTCTCTGTCTCTCTCACCCACTCTCTGTCTCTCTCACCCACTCTCTGTCTCTCTCACCCACTCTCTGTCTCTCTCACCCACTCTCTGTCTCTCTCACCCACTCTCTGTCTCTCTCACCCACTCTCTGTCTCTCTCACCCTCTCTCTGTCTCTCTCACCCTCTCTCTCTCACCCTCTCTCTGTCTCTCTCACCCTCTCTGTCTCTGTCTCTCTCACCCTCTCTGTCTCTGTCTGTCTCTGTCTCTCTCTGTCTCTCTCTGTCTCTCTCTGTATCTCTCACCCTCTCTCTCTCTGTCTCTCACCCTCCCTGTCTTATTTTAACTGCCGTATACCTACACCGAAGTAACCTACCCTTCTTTCTTCCAGATCTGACTCAAGTTTCACACGGGAGACCTCGAAAGACAGGTAGGGAACACCTCCCCTCCAGTATAGTACCTTGAGGGACTGCGGATCAGGTAAGATCCCAGCTGCTTTAGAAATTGTGAAGAGGGGGCATCCAGACACTGGTTAAGGGGTTCAGAATCATTCACATCTGGGTTTTTTTTGTTCGATTAGTGAGGTCAACACACACACACACAACTATGTAACAAAGACTAATGGTCGTAAGTATAAGTGTACTACAATAAATAAACTGTTATGTAAAAAAAAAATGTCCCGGTTTTTCATTTTCAAAATCTGGTCACCCTACCTCTTCAGCCACACACCAGGAACGCTGGATTGCTTTCAGACGCTCGGAGAGGCGGATACAGTCGTGGATTGCAGGCACTGATTTATCTGGTAAGTACCGCAAACATGCTTGAACAAGGACCGTAGACATTTTATTTGATGGTTTAGATTACCATTGTCTGTGGTTGTTAGTTATTGGTATTAGAGTTTTTTGATGTTGTTACGAATCAAATACATTTTGAAGTAGTAATCCCCTCCGAACTGGGCATTCCTGGCCAATAATGCCCTGGCTGTAAGAGTTGAAGGGCCCAAGCAAAGCCCCCACCTCTATACACACTAACACTGCAGGGGCATCAGAGTGTCTTGTTGTCATGGCAACGGGGGGGTGTCACGTGATGTAATTTGTTTAATAAATTATTTTTTAAGGTGTCCCGGTTTTTCATTTTCGAAATCTGGTCACCCTATGTATTTATGCTGCATTCAGTGTTGTAATGTGCTGTAATTGGGTTACATGGCGTACATAGTGTATATACCGCATTCAGGGTAAGTGCTGTATGTGGATTATAAAGTGTATATATGCTGCATTCAGGGTTATAAGGTCGTTTATAGAGTATATACTGCATTCACGGTTACGTGCGGCATGTGGAGTATAAGGTGTATATATGCTGCATTCAGTGTTATAATGTGCTTTAAGTGGGTTACATGGCGGGTATAGTGGATATACTGCATTCAAGGTTACGCGCCGTATTGGATTATAACGGGTATATATGCTACAGTCAGTGTTATAATGTGCGGTATTTGGGTTACAGGGGTGTATACGGTATATGCTACAGTCAGTGTTATAATGTGCGGTATTTGGGTTACAGGGGTGTATACGGTACCGCAGTGGTGGTGGCGTGCTGTATTTGGATTATATGGCATACACTGCGATCACGGTTACGTGCTGGGTTCTGTATATAATGTGTATAGACCACATGCGCGGTTACATGACGGGTTTGGATTATATGGTGTATATGCTGCATGCTTGGCTTCGGCCGTTGCGTGGAGCATATGGTGTGTGTATATACTGCTTGGCTTCGGCCGTTGCGTGGAGCATATGGTGTGTGTATATACTGCCTTTGGGGGTCATGTGCTGTATTGGTTCAGCGTTACATGCTACATTCAGGACGACGTGGGGTATACGGTGCGTTATGCTGCAGGCAGAGGTATAACGCGTGTAGGGGTTAATCTCACTTCCTGTTCAGCGCAGGCCATGGTAGGGCATGGGTAATCCCTCTTCCTGTTCAGCACTTGGCTCCCTCTATCGTATGGGTAATCCCTCTTCCTGTTCAGCACTTGGCTCCCTCTATTGTATGGGTAATCCCATTTCCTGTTTAATATACGGCCCTGCGGTTGTATGGGTAATCCCAGTTCCTGTTTAACACACGGCCCTGCTATTGTATGGGTAACCCCCCACTTCCTGTTCAGCACATGGCCCTGCTATGGACGGGTAACCCCCCACTCCCTGTTCAGCACAGGGCCGCATGCCTCTGGTTTGGTGTGGGTAATCCCACTTCCTGTTCAGCGCATGGCCAGGGATGGTGCGGGTAATCCCACTCCCTGACTGGGCACGATCAGGAAACTATGCTGGTATAGCAAATATGCATGCGGGAAGGGGGTAAAGGGGCGGTTGCAAATAGCAGGCCTAACGCCCCTTCTTCGGTTAGCAGGAGGTCCCATGTATCGATGATAACATATCAATTCATGTTTCTTTCAGTCAGTTTCGGTACCTCGTGCGAGTAGCAATTCAGTTTTCATCCGGATCGGATCCGCCTCCGTCGACCCTCGATACTTCCCATACTCACAGAAAAACCCAGTAGACGGAACACATAGTTAAATCACGCAAATTGAAATCACACTCCCGCGACACTTAGCGCATCAATCAGAATGTACTTCGTAGACAAAATCATACAACTGCAGGCTGACGCGCGAAGCAAGGAAGAAGGCTGGTTCCAGAGGCAGCTGTTGATGCTCATGCACCGGCAGAGTCACCAGCAGTAGTGACACCAGCGATAAGCGCAGCGCCAGTTCTAGCAACGCTAATCGCATCAGCAGCGGCGATAGCTCCAGCTATAGCGACAGTCGTAGCGCCAGCATTGGGGGCGGCGCCAGCGGTAGCGACACCTGTAGTTCTAGCAGCGGCAGTGGCCGCGGTTCCCCCGCAGGCGGTTAACAACACACCTCTAGGGGCCGGTGGGCAGGCCGGGCTAGTGGACTCACCATCCTCCATGCTCCCCCTCCCTCAGGCGGCACCCGCCTCAGAGGAGCTAGCCAAGGATAAGAGGATGCCCGATGCGGCATATAAGGTCTCTTATACATCCAGACCTAGCTCAGTGGGCTTGCACTTGCTGAAAGAGGTGAAGGACAAGATATGGGCCGGGGAGTACGTAGATATATTATCTCTGCTACCAGGCTACAGGGAGGCGTTGGCCGCGTCCTCAAAGACGGGGGAAGCGAAGAAGGTGGATGTGGAAAAGAGGCTTTTCCCACACACCTTTCGCAATTGGTCTAAGGCATTTGTTATCCTGGCTGGAGTAATTGGGGAGAAGGATCCCCAGGCGTGCGCATCGCTCTTTACGTATCACGACATGATCGAGGAAGCACACCACACGTACGGGGGAACGGGTTGGTGGACATATGACCAGTGCTTTAGGCAATCAATAAAGGCCCAAGAGGTGGTGATACCATGGAACGTCAAGGGTGTCAACCTTTATCTGCAGTTTGTGTCTGGGGGCGGGGCAGATTCCTTTCGAGGGTGCGGCACCGGAGGTAGGGGGACATGGCGGAATAACGTACCAGGGACTAGCCAGTCGCTGCGCACCAACTCGGGCGTCTGTTGGCCGTTTAACCTGTCCAACTGCACGTACGACAACTGCCGTTTCCAACACATCTGCTCCTTTTGCGGCGGCCGCCACGCCCAGGCAAAGTGTTTTAAGAAGGGCGGTCGCAGGGGGAGGAGCGAAGGGCGGAAGTTTGGACGCGAGGGCAGCGACACCAATAATCGTCGCCAATTTGGCACCGTGGCTAGCAAGGTATCCCAATAGGGAAGCAGCCCAGCTACTCTTAGCTGGGTTTAAGGAGGGGTTTAGGATCCCGTTTGAATATCAAGCGGGATCTGAGTTTAGTCGGAACTTGAAATTGGTCAGGACACACGGTGACGTAGCTAGGGAAAAGGTCTGGAAGGAAGTCCAATTGGGAAGGATGGCTGGCCCCTTCGAGTCCCCTCCCTTGCCTAATCTCAGGATTTCCCCATTGGGAGTGGTCCCCAAAAAAAGAGGCTGGGGAGTATAGGTTGATACAACACCTATCCTACCCCGAGGGGTCGTCGGTAAACGACGGCATTGACAGGGAGTTGTGTTCGGTGTCTTACGCGAACTTCGATCAAGCCGCAGCGCTGGTGGAAAGGATGGTAGAAGGGGCTCTAATGTCAAAAGCTGACATCAAATCGGCCTTCAGACACTTGCCAGTCCACCCCGAGTGCTTTCATTTGCTAGGCTGCATGCTCGAAGGTCAGTACTACATAGACTTATGCTTACCAATGGGAGGGGCGCTTTCTTGTTTTTATTTCGAGACATTTAGCACCTTCCTAGAATGGGTGGCCCGGAAGAGGGTGCAGGCAGCGGGGGTCATGCACTACTTGGACGACTTCCTTTTTGTTGGCCCCAGGGGTTCGGACTTATGCGCTAGGTGGCTGTTCGAATTTTCAGCCCTGGCGCGTGAGTTCGGCGTTCGTCGCCCTCAGCAAGCTTCTCCGCGAATTCATAGCTCTCAAGAAAACATCATTGAGGCACTTCCAGGCGCTGCTAGGCCACTTAGTATTTGCTGCGCGCGTAATGCCGGCTGGGAGGGTTTTCGCCAGGCGCCTCTCCGCAGCAACGGTCGGGGTGAGACGACCCAACCACTTCATCCGCATCACCGCCGAAATCCGAAAGGACTTGACGGTGTGGCTGCGTTTTTTAAAGGATTATAACGGCAGAACCTTGTGGCGAGGTCCCCCATCCAACAACACAGAGTTGCAGTTGTTTACAGACGCCTCAAGGTCAGTCGGTTTTGGGGCCTACTTGGTGGGGCATGGTGCGCGGAGCGGTGGCCTCCCCACTGGCGGGGGACGCCGCTCATTAAGAACTTGGCGTTCTTGGAACTATTTCCCTTGCTCGTCGCAGTGCGCCTGTGGGGTCACTTATTCGCGAATAAGCAAGTAATTTTTTGGACAGACAACATGGGTGTAGTGGAAGCCGTGAACAATTTCGGCTCACGCTCCCCGCCGGTGCTGTCCCTTCTGCGCTGTTTCGTACTGGCATGCTTGCAATTGAACATAGCGTTCAAGGCTCGACATGTCCCGGAGGTGGCGAATAACATTGCTGATGCCTTATCCCGGTTACAGATGGCGCTGTTTCGGAGACTGGCCCCCGGGGCGGACCTAATCGGCAGTCCATGCCCTGCAGACCTTTGGGTGCTGGCGACGACCCAGTGACCTCGTTGGTACGATCATCGCTGGCTCCGGGTACGTGGCGGGCCTATTCGGCAGCGTGGCGCGATTATCAAAGTCTGGCAGGGGAATTGGGTCTCGACGTATTGGGAGTCGGGACCTTGCTATCATTTGTCCTAAACTTAAGGGCAAGGGGTTTAGCGGGAGGATCCATAGGGAAAAAAGTGACAGGGGTCTCCTTCTTTTTGCAGCTAGAGGGCAAGGGGGACCCAACGAAGGCATTTATCATCAAAAGGGTCCTAGCGGGGTTAACAAAGGGGACGGCGACAAATGACAGCAGACGGCCAGTGACACCAGCGATATTAGAAGGTTTAATGCAGGCCACAGACAGAGTGTGCCTATCGGGGTTCGAGGCGAAACTTTTCCGGCTGACGTTTGCTTTAGCTTTCTTCGCAGCACTGCGAGCTGGGGAGTTGGTATGCGCGTCGCGCAAGGGCGAGGGAGGGATGCAGTTTGAGGACATAGTCTTAGGGGAAGGGTGGGTCAAACTACACGTGAAAAGGTCAAAAACAGACCAGCGGGGGAGGGGAGCGGGGATATCTTTGCTAGGGCTACCAGGGACTAAATTTTGCCCAGTGAGCACGCTCAGGGAATACTTGGCATGCAGGCCAGACGGTCAGGGTCCCCTGCTCCTTCACGCAGACGGGGTACCGTTATCTAGATTCCAGTACATGCGGGTTTTCCGCATGTGCCTAAGACACCAGGGCCTCGAAGAGGCACAATACGGGACACATTCGTTCCGGATTGGGGCGGCAACGGAGGCATCACGCGCGGGGCTGTCAGTAGCTGCGATACAAAAGATAGGGCGATGGAAGTCTAACAGATACCGGTCCTATATCAGGCCCGCATTATCTGGGATTTAGCGTGCTTGGATAAACCCCCTCATCCTCTTTATACCTTCACAGACGCCGCACCCACTTGGATAATCGGAGACTCGCTTATACACTGGGCAGAGAAGCGGGCCGTCAAACGCCCATGCGGGGCTAACCTCGGGTTGCGAACGGAGGCGGCAAATGTGGTATGGGGGGGAGGTTGGGGGCTGCGGTGGGCTCAGTTGCTCCCGCGGCTAATGGTGATGGGCAGGGATAGGAGGGCGCCGCAGATCTTGCTCCTCCACGTCGGGGGCAACGACCTGGCCGCTCGACGCTACTTCAAGCTGGTTAATTCAATAAAACACGACCTGGCCCTCATACTCACCAGTTGGCCAGAAGTACAGATCGTTTGGTCGGACATATTGTGCAGGAGAGTGTGGAGGGGCGCGAGGGCACCGGGCGCCATCGACCGAGCGCGGGTCAAACTGAACAAGATGGTGGGGAAGTTTGTGATGCAGTGTGGGGGATGGCAGATCACCCATCCCGAGTTTGACTACAAGTCAACCGGCCTGTTCCGGGCCGACGGCACACACTTATCCGAGATAGGGGCGGACTTGTTCAATAACGATTTGCAGGAGGGGCTGGAGAGGGTCCTTGCGGGGTTGGCGGCACGGTCTAATTTAAGGAGGTTTAAATAGAGCCGTGAGTGGCGGCAGTTCGGGGGTAAGTGCTTGTCCTTGCCAGATGGGCTCGGGGCGGGCGTCGCCCGGGGGTAGGAGCGATTGGGCGGGGTCAAGCTAACGTGACACCCGGGAACCCACTCGCGACAACGGCCGGCTCTTTAGGGGTCGGCCGGGTACGGGGGCAGCAGGCCAAGGCCTGGCTGACCCTCTGACCCCACTCTGGCTTGGACTAGCGCTTACTCCAGTATTATGATTGTTAATAAACAAAGCCGCGGCCTTTTATACCTCCAAACTGAGTCTGTCATTACTTGTCTGTTATATGTGGGTACCGTTTCCAAGTGGGAGGGGGTCCCTCGCAGCCTCCCTGGTCAAGCAATCCCTCCAGCCAATTAGGCGAGGGAAACCCATGACCAGGGGGCAAGCCCCCCTCCCCCCTCACCTCGCTGGTATCTCTGGGCCGCCGTCGCGGCCCCCCCTGGGGGGGGGGGGGGACAGGCCTAGGGCAGTACAAAAGAGGCAGCCGGGAGCTGAATCTTCCATTCTGCTCCCGGTCTGCTGCGAAGTTCCCACCCACCCACCCCATTAGCAAGACAGTCGGGGACAGACGCTTGCCCCCGGCCACTCCGTGGAGTATTTACAATTCCCTTGGTGATAAGCTGTCTGCACTACCTGTAAGCTGTAACATGTACCATCATATTTTACAGGGCAGTGTCCGAAGACCTCCCGAGAAACAAAGGACTGAAGTTCCTTCAGGAGGATCCAGTTGGTCATGAGATGGAGAGTTCCCAAGAGGGAGGGCTTGATCCGGCTATAACAGCAATGTATGAGGAGGATTTAAGAAGGGAAGAAATGGTAGAGAGTGGCCCAATAGAGGGGGAGGTGGAAGTGGAAATAATGGACACGACCGGACACAAGAAAGGGGCGCAAAAACGAAGTTTACAAAGTGACAATGATGTTTGTACAGTTGATGGGGAGGGGAAGAGTGAGCTACGGCAAGATAAGGTGACGAAGTCAAAGTTTTGTGCGCTGGATTTGTCCAGTATTGATGGGAGTGGGGAAGAGGAACAGACCGTGAGTAAAGGAAAAGAGGAAAATAAGAAGTTAGATAGGGAAGCGCAAGAAACTGAGGAGAAGGCAGGCCCTGGTGGTGCGAGTGGAAAAGGTAAAGAGGGAAAGAGTAAGTGTAAAGGGTTTGTTGTTAGTGGAAGCAAAAACGAGTCTTCGCAAGGGATAGAAACAAAGGATGATAAGGATTGCCAGAGTAAAGTGGAGCCTAGAGAGAAGGGTGTAGAGGGTAAAGTTAAAAAAGTATCAGGGAAGGTAACCCTAAAAGAGAAAATGGAACAATTTGAGAACGCAGTGGGAGATGTTCTGTTTTGGGTGGGTATTTTCCGGAAGCAGCATGGGGGTAGTAGTGATGAACAGATAATAGAAAGATTGGAAAAAATGATGTACCAAAGAAAACATCTGACAAAAGAGCAATATGAAGAATTAAAAAAGGAGCATGTACAATGGGTTAAAATAAAAGAGGCTAGGGGAGAGGTGAGGGAGAAAGAGAGTAGCGAGAGCAACAGCTCGTCCTCACAAAAAAGTCAGATAAGCGTGGAGGGAACTAAAATACAGAGAAGTGTAAGTGGAGTAAGTGGGAACGAAAGTGAAGAAAAGGCAGGCAAAATAGGGATTGTACAGGCAAAAGAGGCAAATTCTGCGGGAGATAGTAAGGGGAGGAGCACCCAGGGAAAGGATGAAGTAGGGCTTACAAAGGAAGAGGTTTTGCACAATCAACTTGCGAGGGGATTTGGGCGGAGATATTGGGATGTGAAAGAGGCAAGGGACGGGTATGAAAAAAGTGTGATGTCTGGATTCCAGTTAGAGGAAAGTAAGAGAGGTTTGGAACGTATGGAGAAAGAATTAAAACATGATCGCATCACATGAGAATAGAGAAAGGGTTTTTGTTTTTAAATGGAAGAATCTTGAAGTATATGGTTCTTATCTTTGTATGATGTTTTGGTTATAGGGTTTTTTCGTAAAGTTATGGGTTTTTTTTCCCTTCTGAAAAGTTTATCTTTGTGTTTGTATATATCTGAAGGATGAAGGAAGAAAATGTAAATATATTATGTTTTGGTGTCTTTCTAATGTTGGGTGACTGTTGTCACTATGGTGTGTTTTTTTGGTTTCCAAAAAAGTCTGTAAACTTAAAAAAGTTGTTGAATAAAAAAGTTAAAAAAAAAAAGGTTGAAACATGTCTGTGAGTGGGTTTAATGGCTTTGCATCTCATCCCAGCCTCTGTCTAAAAGCTGTGTTTAAAACAGTGTGCATTGGCTTGAGGATTGGCTTGTGTAATACGAGTGAGACAAAAGGTGGCACTGAGTGCTCATTTGCATGTCATTTCCCAGAATCCCTTGCTGCAGTGGAAGCGCTGTATGCTGGGTGACAATGGGGAAAGACAGGGTTGCAGACCTGTCTAAGACATGCAAATGAACATACAGTAATATTTACAGTTGCTTTATGCTTTACTGTGGAGGGTTTTTGTCACTTTTTTACCCACCATAACCTTAATAGTGTGTCTATCTATCTATCTATCTACTATATATTTGTGAAAGTGTTCTGTGGCCGTGTCTGTATGTGTCTCCCTGTGTCCCCTGTGTCCCTAGCGGCAATCCCATTGGCTCCCTTGGCCCGCCCCCGCACACCTCTCATTGGCCGGACACACACATACACTCACACAGAGATACACACACACACACGGAGACACACACAGGCAGGACACGGAGACACACACAGGCAGGACACTGAGACACACACAAAGATACACACACACTGAGACACATACAGATACACACACACACACACACTGAGATACACACACACTGAGACACACACAGATACACACACACACACACACACACACACACACACACACACACACACACACACTGAGATAGACAGACAGGACACAGATAGACAGACAGGACACATACACATATACAGACAGGACACACACACACACTCACACACCCCCCCCCTCTGTCCATCCCCCCCCCATCACGTGCGCCGCCCTGCACCGGCTCCAGACGGAGGGGAAGCGCGGCCCTCCTACCCCAGCCGCTTCCTTACCTCCCCGGCGCTACCTCCCCCTCAGGTAAGTAACTGCGCGTCCCGCCTCAGCTTATGGCGCCAGTAACTCTCCCATTTCAGGCGCGCAGCCTCGCGCCACAGGCCCACACAGGGCGCTTCCTGCCGCCGGCTGCACGCCTCACTCAGCCGGACGGTACATCGGGGGACAAGTGGGCGCCGGCGGGGGGGAGCGCGAGTCACGGGGAACGGGGGGGGGGGCGAGTCATGGGGAACGGGGGGGGCGAGCCGCGAGTCACGGGAAACGGGGGAGGGACGCGAGTCACGGGGAACGGGGGGGGGGGGGGGGGGGCGAGCCGCGAGTCACGGGGAACTGAGGGGGGGGGGCGAGTCACGGGGAACGGGGGGAGGGGCTTTGTGTTTTTCAATCAGATCGCCCAACAAATGTAACCCCCCTTCCTTGGGCTATTGTGAACTAATAGTAATAGCATGTTTATTAGGCCAAGGGGGTGATGTAGCGAGGCAAATTGTTGCAAGGTCTTTGCGCCCAAGTTTGGTGCCGGGATTTGAAGGGTGACAACAGGAGGAGTTAGGGAAGAGTTCCCCCGCGTTATACACGGCTGTAGCAGACGTTTTTTGTGTGTGCGTTATGAGGGACGTAATGACACCTGCCTTAACTGTCCAAGCAGTGTGTCTTTCTCCCCCCTCTCCTTTCTCCCCCCCCCCTCCCCTTTCTCCCCCCCCCCTCCCCTTTCTCCCCCCCCCCTCCCCTTTCTCCCCCCCCCCTCCCCTTTCTCCCCCCCCCTCCCCTTTCTCCCCCCGCCTCCCCTTTCTCCCCCCCCTTTTCCCCCCCCGCTCCCCTTTCTCCCCCCTCCCGCTCCCCTTTCTCCCCCCTCCAGCTCCCCATTCTCCCCCCTCCCCTTTCTCCCCCCTCCCGCTCCCCTTTCTCCCCGCTCCCCTTTCCCCGACCCCGCTCCCCTTTCCACCACCCCCTCCGCTCCCCTTCCCCCCCCCCTCCGCTCCCCTTTCCCCCCCCTCTGCTCCCCTTTCCCCCCCTCCTCCGCTCCCCTTTCCCCCCCCTCCGCTCCCCTTTCCCCCCCCTCCGCTCCCCTTTCCCCCCCTCCTCCGCTCCCCTTTCCCCCCCCTCCTCCGCTCCCCTTTCCCCCCCCTCCTCCGCTCCCCTTTCCCCCCCCTCCTCCGCTCCCCTTTCCCCCCACTCCTCCGCTCCCCTTTCCTCACCCCCTCCGCTCCGGGAGTGTCTCTAGCTTTGAATCATTACAACTCAAAGCTGGATTCCGATTGGCTCACACACATCAGGGGGTGTTCCAACCCATATCCACCCTTTGGATTAACATGCTCAAAGGTTGCTTAGGTCTGCCCCTGAATATTGCTACTATACTCAGAGCTGAAATGCAAACAGGCTAACTGAAGGAATTAACCTTTCCACTGCCTGTTCTAACAGGACTGACAGAGGAAAGGCCCAGAATTAGCAATAGATGCCGAAGGCCAGGCTATATATATGTAGAAAAGCACTTTATGCCCCATGTTAGAGTGTAGCCTTTTCCCCATACAGTAAGGCTGAGTTCAGCGTGGCTGCTGCGGCAGCGTGCGTCCACGCGCACCTCCCCCGCGTGCTCCTGCAGCCTGGCGATCTGTGTTCAGGCTGCAGGAGTCGGGTCGCGGCATTTGGGGGCTTGGCGGGGGGAACGTGTCACGGAGCTGGTTCGCTGAACCAGCTCACGTGATGCGACTGCAGCCCCAAATATCATTTCTGGTTACAGCGGCGTCAACGCTGCACTTTACCGCCGGTGGAGTTTTCAGTTTGAACACTCCCACCAAACAATCTGAAATTGCGACGGACGTGCGCACGCACGCGTCGCGTAGCAGCCACCCCGAACACGGCCTTAGAAAGGCAGCCAGTAATGTAATGTGTGTTTTAGCATTTCTTTGCATGCAGGCACAGTAATTCACTTAGCTGCGTTGTCTGCAGAGAAATGCTGGGTCGTGACAAAGGGCTGGGAGCAGCTAAGTGCCGGGACAAATGGTGAGCGGGGAAGGGCTGATTATCAGGTCCGGGGACGGACTCCCAGCGCGGTAGAGTCTATACACATAATATATAAAGCTTGGCCCCCTGCAGAAGCAATCCCTCCAGCCAATTAGGCAAGGGAAGCCCATGACCAGGGGGCAAGCCCCCTCCCCCCTCACCTCCCTGGGATCTCTGGGCCGCCATCGCGGCCCCCCCTGGGGGGGGGGGGGGGGGGGGGCAGGCCTAGGTCAGTACAAAAGAGGCAGCCGGGAGCTGAATCTTCCATTCTGCTCCCGGTCTGCTGCGAAGTTTAGTGTCCTCTCCTCTAGGTGAGTTTGTAGTCTCCCTTTGGGCCCGATCGCAGCATCCCCCCCCCAATCAACATTGGATAAAGTTATGATCAATGCTAGAATGGCCGTGGGTATCGCTGCATACCGCATTCGTAGTGACAGCGGGCTGTATGTGGGGAATAAAGTGTATACACCTCAGTGTGGTTATAATGCGTTGTATTCGGGGTATGGTTATAATGCGTTGTATTCGGGGTATGGTTATAATGCGTTGTATTCGGGGTATAAGGCATACGAGCTGCATTCGAGGTACAATTGGCTGTAATTGGGTTACATGGCGTATATTGTATTTGGATTATAGGGGGTGTGTATATACCGCATCCGAAGTTACAATGGGCTTTAATGGGGTGACATGGTGTATATAGTGTGTATACTGCACTCGTAGTTACGTTCTGTTGTACGATAGGGTGTGTGTATAGGTGCTGCATTCGCCGTTACAATGTACTGTAACTGGGTTACATAGCGTATATAGTGTATATACTGCATTCACGGTTACGTGCTGCATGTGGAGTATAAGGTGTATTTATGCTGCATTCAGTGTTGTAATGTGCTGTAATTGGGTTACATGGCGGGTATAGTGTATATACCGCAGTCAGGGTTAAGTGCGGTATGTGGATTATAAGGTGTATTTATAGAGTGACCATTTGTCCCGGTTTTGCCGGCACAGTCCCGTTTTTTTCTGTGCTGTCCCGGTTGACAGTCCGTCCTGGAAATGTCCCGGGTTTTGCCCCTGGTGACTGGTACCGTGCGGGAGTCGGCGGCGGTGCGCGGAAGCGGCGGCGTGAGGAGGATGCGGCGGTGCGCGGAGGCGGCAGCGTGAGGAGGATGCGGCGGCCGTATTTTTTTTTTTTCCCCAATAGCAGGATGCCGGGGGCGGGGCTTTAGAGTAGAAGCAGGGGATTGGTTGGAGGTCAGGATTTGCCGGGGGCGGGGCTTAGTATTGGGGACGTGTGTGTGTGTGTGTGTGTGTGTGTGTGTGTGTGTGTGTGTGTGTTCACCAGAAGGAAGGCTCACAGCTCGCCTGTGTGTGTGTGACTGCCCCTTTCCCAGTCTGTGTGTGTGACTGCCCCCCTCCCAGTCTGTGTGTGTGACTGCCTCCCCTCCCAGTCTGTGTGTGTGACTGCCCCCCTCCCAGTCTGTGTGTGTGACTGCCCCCCTCCCAGTCTGTGTGTGTGACTGCCTCCCCTCCCAGTCTGTGTGTGTGACTGCCCCCCTCCCAGTCTGTGTGTGTGACTTCCCCCCCTCCCAGTGTGTGTGACTGCCTCCCCTCCCAGTCTGTGTGTGTGACTGCCCCCCTCCCAGTCTGTGTGTGTGACTGCCCGCCTCCCAGTCTGTGTGTGTGTGACTGCTCCCCTTTCCAGTCTGTGCAAGTGTGACTGCCCGCCTCCCAGTCTGTGTGTGTGACTGCCCCCCCTCCCAGTTTGTGTGTGTATGACTGCCTGCCTCCCAGTCTGTGTGTGTGACTGCCCCCCTCCCAGTCTGTGTGTGTGACTGCCCCCCTCCCAGTCTGTGTGTGTGACTGCCCCCCCTCCCAGTGTATGTGTGACTGCCCCCCTCCCAGTCTGTGTGTGTGACTGCCCGCCTCCCAGTTTGTGTGTGTATGACTGCCCCCCTCCCAGTCTGTGTGTGTATGACTGCCCCACCTCCCAGTGTGTGTGACTGCCCCCCTCCCAGTGTGTGTGTGACTGCCCCCCCTCCCAGTGTGTGTGTGACTGCCCCCTCCCAGTGTGTGTGTGACTGCCCCCCCTCCCAGTGTGTGTGACTGCCCCCCTCCCAGTGTGTGTGTGACTGCCCCCCTCCCAGTGTGTGTGACTGCCTCCCCTCCCAGTGTGTGTGTGACTGCCCCCCCACCCAGTGTGGGTGTGTGACTGCCCCCCACCCAGTGTGGGTGTGTGACTGCCCCCCTCGCAGTGTGTGTGTGACTGCCCCCGCACCCAGTGTGTGTGTATGTGTGTGACTGCCCCCTCCCAGTCTGTGTGTGTGTGACTGCCCCTCCCTCCCAGTGTGTGTGTGACTGCCCCCCTCCCAGTGTGTGTGTGACTACCCCCCTCCCAGTCTGTGTGTGTGTGACTGCCCCCCCTCCCAGTCTATGTGTGTGTGACTGCCCCCCCTCCCAGTCTGTGCGTGTGTGACTGCCCTCCCCCTCCCAGTCTGTGTGTGTGTGACTGCCCCTCTCCCAGTCTGTGTGTGTGTGACTGCCCCCCCTCCCAGTGTATGTTTGACTGCCCCGCTCCCAGTCTGTGTGTATGTGTGACTGCCCCTCCCTCCCAGTGTATGTGTGACTGCCCCCCCTCCCAGTCTGTTTGTGTGTGTGACTGCCCTCCCCCTCCCAGTCTGTGTGTGTGTGACTGCCCTCCCCCTCCCAGTCTGTGTGTGTGTGACTGCCCCTCTCCCAGTCTGTGTGTGTGTGACTGCCCCCCTCCCAGTGTATGTTTGACTGCCCCCCTCCCAGTCTGTGTGTATGTGTGACTGCCCCCTCCCAGTCTGTGTGTCTGTGTGTGTGTCTGTCTGCCCCCTGCCACTGTGTGATGCCCCTCTCCCAGTGTGTGTAAGTGCCCCCTCCAAGTCTGTGTGTGTGTGTGTGTCTGCCCCCCTCCCATTCTCTGTGTGTGTGTGTGTGTCTGCCCCCCTCCCATTCTGTGTGTGTGTGTGTGTCTGTCCCCCTCCCATTCTGTGTTTGTGTGTGACTGCCCCCCCCCAGTGTGTGTGTGACTGCCCCCTCCCAGTGTCTGTGTGTATCAGTGACAGAATGTATACAGACACCAACCCACTCACCCACTCACCCACGTGTCAGTCAGTTACCCACGTGTCAGTCAGTCACCCACCCATATGTCAGGCAGTCAGTCACCCACCCACCCACGTGTCAGTCAGTCACCCACCCTCGTGTCAGGCAGTCAGTCACCCACCCACGTGTCAGGCAGTCAACCCAAGTGTCAGGCAGTCACCCACCCAAGTGTCAGGCAGTCTCCCACCCACCCCCCCAAGTTTCAGGCAGTCTCCCACCCACCCCCCCAAGTTTCAGGCAGTCTCCCACCCACCCCCCCAAGTTTCAGGCAGTCTCCCACCCACCCCCCCAAGTTTCAGGCAGTCTCCCACCCACCCAAGTGTCAGGCAGTCTCCCTCCCACCCACCCAAGTGTCAGGCAGTCAGTCACCCACCCACGTGTCAGGCAGTCAGTCACCCACCCACGTGTCAGGCAGTCAACCTAAGTGTCAGGCAGTCTACCACCCACCCCCCCAAGTTTCAGGCAGTCTCCCACCCACCCAAGTGTCAGGCAGTCTAAAAGTGTCAGGCAGTCTCCCACCCACCCAAGTGTCAGGCAGTCTACCCAAGTGTCAGGCAGTCTCCCACCCACCCACCCACCCGTGTCAGGCAGTCTCCCACCCACCCACCCAAGTGTCAGGCAGTCTCCCACCCACCCACCCAAGTGTCAGGCAGTCAAACCCAAGTGTCAGGCAGTCACCCACCCACCCACCCAAGTGTCAGGCAGTCACCCACCCACCCACCCAAGTGTCAGGCAGTCACCCACCCACCCACCCAAGTGTCAGGCAGTCAAAGTGTCAGGCAGTCAACCCAAGTGTCAGACAGTCTCCCACCCACCCAAGTGTCAGGCAGACTCCCATAAAAGTGTCAGGCAGTCTCCCATAACCCAGCCACCCGTCAGGCAGTCTCCCATACCCTAGAGCAGGCCTGCACAACTCCAGTCCTCGAGGGTCGCAAACAGGCCAGGTTTTCAGGATATCCCTAAATCAGCACAGCTGGCTCAATTAGTGGCTCAGTCGTACTGAGCCACTAATTGAGCCAGCTGTGCTGAAGTAGGGATATCCTAAAAACCTGGCCTGTGTGCGGCCCTCGAGGACTGGAGTTGTGCAGGCCTGCCCTAGAGAAAGTGCAGCGCACCATGATCCAGAGAAGAGGCAGGTCTGGCAAAAATCTATCTTTATTAGAAAGTCATAAAAACAAGGGATGCAACCCCACCCCACCCCACTCTGCCACATAACCAGGATGCTGACGCCCACCTGATGACGTCAGAGCTACCATATGGCGCCCCCTAGTGACGTCAGACGTCTAGGTCTAAATCCCTGGCAATACAGCATAGAGCTGTCTTGGAGGACTGCAGCCACAGCCCCACCTCTCCCCAGACTGAACACTCCCCCATGTGTGGCTGTGGCTGCAGTCCTCCAAGACAGCTCTATGCTGTATTGCCAGGGATTTAGACCTAGACGTCTGACGTCACTAGGGGGCGCCATGTGGTAGCTCTGACGTCATCAGGTGGGCGTCAGCATCCTGGTTATGTGGCAGAGCCGGGAGGGGTGAGTATCAGGGGGGTGGTATATATTGTGACTGTTTCTTGTGTTTGGTAGCCTTCACCTTGAGAAAGGCAGTATTTGACTGCCGAAACATTGGACTTTATGGCATATTAAACCTCCTTTGAGTAAGACCGTGTGCCTGCTTCTTCTTCTTTGTCCGGCTACAGGAAGGGTCAGGAGACAGGGAGGACAGAGGCAGGAGAACCCCATCTGGCTCCGGCCTTGCCTGTCCCTACGAATACAAACATACAACCCCTCACTGAATAACATAGCCCTAACCCCATGTAATAATCCTGGGTGTAAACAAAATAATGGTTTTATGAATATTGTAATGGTTTAATAGGGACCTAGGAGGTGGCCAGTGGGGCTGTTATGTGTATTTGTGTTTATTGTGGGTAGCGGGGGTGGGTGAACGGGGTATTGGCCCCAAGGATGGGTGTTTAGGCCTACCGGGTGGGGGGGGTAGTGGGAGGGGTTAACCCCTTCATTACCTTAGCGGTATTAACCGCTAAGTTAAAGAAGAGGTTAAGTCATCCCCCAACCCCCTGGCAAGGCCTAAACACCCAGCCAGGGCCAAATACCACCTTCTCCCACCCCCGCTACCCACAATAAGCCTGGCACGGGTGTATAACCCCTTCATTGCCTTGGCGGTAATGAAGTTGCCTGTAAATGCATTTTTTATGCATGGGATTCATGCCGGGGGTCTCTGGTGCTGATATTAATGGATATCAGCTCTGGGACACATGCATGTTATTTTCATCGCAGCTTCACCCCACCTTCTTGCCAACTTTTGTGGCGGGACAATTTGGAGAAGAAACAGCAATTTTAAAGTGGCGATCAGCCGCAATAAGCTGATCAGGGCTTATAGAATTGAGCGTGTTTGAAAAACTGGCGATCAGTGCCGAAAAGTGGCTTATCACCGCGCGTCTGCCGATTTTATTTATTTATTTATTTTCCGGCAAAAAAAAAAAACGGTTATTTTTGCTCTAATCGCCAGCTTCTCTGGGCTTACTGAATCGCTGTAGGCGATTACTGCATGAGGGCCTTAGGGAGGATTTGTTCCTGTAAAGTACACCTAGTTTGGCATAGGATTTGGATGTCAGGGTATCAATGTGCAACCCAAATGTTAAATGGGAGTTGAACTATATGCCCAGATATTTCAAACAAGTAACAGGGGCTAGGATGGTTTTAGAGCTGGTTTTTATCTGAAGCTCTGTCATTGGCAGCTTTAGCAATTTAGCTCTGGTCCCAAATACCATTGTTACAGTCTTGTCAGTGTTTAAAATCAGTTTGTTTTGGGAAATCCAGTTTCAAGTCTCAAAAAATCAGATTGAAGTATGTGTTCAAGGTCAGAGAGGCGAGGGCTGCGTGCATATAGGATAAGATCTAAGGCCTCTCACAATATAAATTCCTCATCTATCCGACATAAGTATAAAATATACTCTACCTAGACCCCTAATACAGAGTTACCCACCTTATACGGGAGCAGCTGCCAGACGAGTATAGTAAATGTATCTTATTTCTTTTACCACTGGAGGGCAGCGTGGAGTTACACGGAGTGGCGCCCGTAAGGACGACGTGCCAGTTAGGCGGAAGGAGACGCGCACACACTTTTATGTGAAACGGATATATTTGGGGAGGGATTTAGGAGTCTGAGTGAGAAAATTGATATTTTGTCACAATGGAAAAATGGAAAAATTAACCATTTAAATATGCACAGATTTTATCCCACTTTTGGAAATTAGGGATGTTGCCTAAAAGTCTGAGAATGCACAAAGTGCCACCCCTGGGCTTTAATGAAGCAGCATTTGTGGGATAAAGGGAACAGCATTCTGTATAAAGGTATTTTGGGCTCGATATAAATAATTGAAGCCAAAAACTAATATTAAGGGGCCTATGCAGAGAGCAGCGCGAACGGAAATTTCGGCGTTTTTTAGCGCTATATGGCTATAATAAGGTTGGAAATGGCGAGTTGAGTAAAAAGCGCCATTTTTTTATTTTTTTTTAGTAGAACTCGCCGCACGGCTGGCGAGAACCAAAATCTCGCCAGTTTTGAAAAGGGCCGTATGCAGAAAGGTACGATCGCCATCTAGCGGCTGTTCGCGCCATTAAAATGGAGAGAAATTCTACAATTAGCTCCGCCAACAAAAGTTGGCAGGAAACTGGAGCTCACCGGCGAGAGTGAAAAGAAAAAAAAAAACGCTCTTTTTTTCAAACATGTTTCACCAGCGCGCATCTCGCCGGTTGAAACTCTCCATAATCAAGCATGATTTTAAATGCAGTTTTCTGACCTTTCTGCATATGGAGATAAAATCACGCCATTACAGGTACAATTTATTACCAATTCCAATTATTTCCAGCGCTGCTCTCTGCATAGGCCCCTAAGTAAATTGAGAATGGAAAAATATTCAGCACAAACGTACAGAATGTGATGTTCTGAGAGATCTTACAGATGTTATCAAATCCCTCAATGAATGTATAGAAAATGTCTGTATAGAACGAGTCAAACAAGAATATGCCAATAAAACGTTTAATTGGGAGATACAGGGGCCACAATTCAGGTCAGTTAGCTGGAAGAAGGGAAGCCGGTAAGCCGGTAGAGCCGGTCAGCCGGTCAGCCAGAAGAGCAGGTCAGCCGGTCAGCCAGTAGAGCAGATCAGCCGGTCAGCCGGTAGAGCAGGTCAGCCGGTCAGCTCTGAGATCAGCATTACTTATATCTCCTAACCTTTGCCTCCTGCATGTAATGCGCAGAACAGCCTGCACTGCATATACTGTACATGAGATACTTAACCCTTTCTTTTCGCTCGACTCTAATCTGAATGATTTGCTAATTGGTTTGTAATTAGAGAGATATTTGTAGCAGAATCCCATGTATGTTCTTTTTACCTTTTTAGATACCGTTTTGTGTAATAAAAGATATGAGATCAGAGGGGCTCCCTGTTTGCACTCGTGTTTTGGCAGAAGTGTATATGTGGCCCTATAAATCTCCCTCACACCCGGCTTGGCAGTGTGACACTAGTGCAGCGACCTGGGGAAGAATCACTGAGCTGTTAGCAATAGATACAACGGATAGAAAAGACACTACACATAGGTTGGATTAAAGAGAGTATTTTATTGAAATAATTAATCTCTTTGCTGGGAGGGGCCTGCAGCACATTGCAGAGCGATATAGTAACACGCAGAGCAATGCACTGCAGGCCCCTCCGGCAGCAAAGGAGTGAAGACCAATGCAGGGTGTATAAAGATCTCACTGATAATTCATGCACAAAGGGCAGTTTGTTGCTGTGATCCAGAGGAAGGCGAAACATAACCCCTACTGTGCAATGGGGGGAAAAAATTCCTTCCTGACCCCATTAAATGGCAATCGGATGGTCCCTGGATCACTACGCAGTGAGATCAGATGGAGCAGCACAGATCAGCGTTGTTATACACAGGGGCACACTCAGTATATAGAGATGCGGGTGATGGGGCCCTTGTGCCCCTGTGTATAACTCACCTGCTCCCCCATCCCCCTGGATATCTATCCCATTCACCCCTTTTCCTCCCGCATACCTCGCAGGGCCGGCCGGCCATTAGGCGGTCGCCTAGCGCGCAAAGGTCCTAGGGGCGCATTAATAATCATTATTATTTTTTCCTCTTATTATTTCTAATTTATTTATCTTTTTTTAAAAATTATTATTCTTTTTTTTATCCAGTATTTTGGCGCCCTTTTATTTTTATTTTGCGTCGCGCTGGGGTGCGGTCGCACCCCCTGCAGCCCCGATAGCTACGCCACTGTTTATTTTATTATTTTATTTATCTTATTTTTATACAACTGGGGCACAAATTTTAAGTTTCGCCTGGGGCGCATGAAACCCGTGCTCCGGCCCTGCTCCTTGTTCTCTCTCACCCTCTCACGCCCAATATCCCAATCTCCCTCTAGTACCTGCCCCTCCCGCAGCCTTCCTGATCTTATCTGCCTCTCCTGCGGTCAAACCAACTTCTCAGGGCCCCTAGAATACCCCTGGATCTACGCCCTGGCTCCTCTGCTACCTGCTCCCGGGGTCTGCTGCTCCGCCTAAAAAAGGTGAAGCAGCAGATCTGTCCGCACCTCTCGTATTCTGCTACCTGCTCCCGGGGTCTTCTCCTCCGCCTAAAAAAGGTGAAGCAGCAGATCCGTCCACACCTCTCGTATTCTCCTAGGCCATCGTCCACCACGTCGCCAGACTTGACATCCGCTTCGTCGTCTGCCTCATCGGCCGCCTTGTAGCCCACCTCTTCGCACCACTTGACGCCCGCTTTATCGTATGCCTCGTCGTCCGCCTCGTAGCCCGCCTCGTCGTCTGGTGGCACAAAGGGCACCACCTTCGTGCGTGTCCTGATCTGCAGGAGACATGAAGTGTTTGTAACCAGGGACAGTGATACTCTGTATCGCAAGAGCTCCTGTGCCACTTATACCCCCTCCCCAATACCACGTTATACCGCCCTCCACAGGGCAAATACCCGTTATACCCACCTCCCCAGGCTCAGTACCCAGTTATACAACCCTCCCAAGGCCCAGTACCCTGCTATACGCCCCTCCCCAGGCCCAGTACCCG
The DNA here is from genome assembly GCF_040206685.1 of Ascaphus truei. Taxonomy (NCBI): domain Eukaryota; kingdom Metazoa; phylum Chordata; class Amphibia; order Anura; family Ascaphidae; genus Ascaphus; species Ascaphus truei. The sequence goes on from NW_027456847.1 coordinate 75,400, forward strand.
TTATACCCACCTCACCAGGCCCAGAACCCGTTATACCCACCTCACCAGGCCCAGTACCCATTATATACCCCTCCCCAGAAGGTCATGTTTCTATTTATCAAAAATACATTGAGTTACCTCTGGTTTTCAAGCATGTCCTGGGGGAGTTATCACAGAGACACAGAAACGTCGCTGAGTTTGGTGAGTAACTCCCTTAAACTCTCAGCAGTTGAATTCCCCATTAGGCGCTTAATGCGTTAAAAACAAGCGTTGCTATTTCTCTGCATGAAGTTGCAGGTAATTGGAAGAGTTACACAGTGACGGCTATTTCATCACTCACCTTATTCCATCGAATCGGTCTTAGCGGTAGTGATCTCAGTATTATTTCCTCCTTCACATCGGATATCCATATCCATTCTTCGCCTCTGATCTGTATGCAAGACAATGCTTTAAGACAGGGTTGCGCAACCTTTTTCCCCTGCTCCCCCCTCCACCCTCCCCACCTTTTCTCCGACGTTCTGATATAACGACGTCATGTGATATCACGTTGCTATGGCAATGCCACATCATGTGACGCCACGTTGCTGTCTCCAGAAGCCGCCGGAGACAAGGAAAGGGAACTTACAGAGGCCTTGCGTGCGATTTCCGGCATTTAATTTAAATGCTGTGGGGAAGAGCGAGGGGCCACTGTAAGCGCCGAGCCCCTCCTCCCTCCTCCCCAAGAAAATGTCGCACCCCTCGATTTGCGCACCCCTGCTTTAAGAGATATTCTGGGATCCTACATCGGACCCTTCCTCATATTGACTGACCTTGCAGTGCTCTGCACTGACTTGCACTGACCTGCTATGATGCCTCTCAAAATACCATGCTAACTCATTCTGAACATACATGTGTCCTTTCTACATGTTACTCAGCTTGTATGGGCCACAGACAGCTTTCCCGGGGTCCAGGACTAGTTGCCACCGGGGACACTCACCCATGGGTCGGCGACCTTGCGAGAACCCACCCCCCCCAACCTGTTTTCTCTTGCATTGCCATAGACAACAACATTTCAGCCTGCTGGCCTTTCTCAGGTAAAGTGGCTAAACCCACTAAAGCCAGTAAAGAAAGGCCAGCAGCCGAAACATTGTAGTCTGTGCCACAATAAATTATCTTTTTTTATTCAAATCCGTGTGCCCTTTTCCATCAATTATATTGTATTCATTGGACGAAATGCCGGTCTTCCCTGAGACTAAGGGGCACCGGTAAAAGTATCACTAATTGTTTTTTTTAGTGTGCCGCAAATCCCCATCATTTTTGCGTTCTCTTGCTCTGCCCCAATCTGACACACCACCTTGCTCTCTCACCCCCCTCTTACACTCCCGCGTCACCCTTTCCTTCCCCAAAGGTTGTCCTTTAATCAGATCTTACCCAAATTGTCTCCATCTCCCTTGGAAATGTTCTGTCTTTAAACTGTGCGGCTCCTCTTGATCCGAACTTTCTTAGCTGACCCCTTTAGGTTTCGGCTCCGAGGGTCTAAAAAATAAGCGACTCCGAAAAGATGTGAAATATGCGCACGGGTCCTAATGGGGCACTGAGGGGGAGACTTAAATACTAGTAAATATAATCTACTGTGCTAACAAATATAATCTATTAACTAACAAATATAACTTATTAAACTAAGAAATATAACTTATTAAACTAAGAAATATAATTTATTAAACTAAGAAATATAACTTATTAAACTAAGAAATATAACTTATTAAACTAAGAAATATAACTTATTAAACTAACAAATATATCTTATTAAACTAAGAAATATAATTTATTAAACTAAGAAATATAACTTATTAAACTAAGAAATATAATTTATTAAACTACTGTAAGAAATATAACTTATTTAACTAAGAAATATAATTTATTAAACTAAGAAATATAACTTATTAAACTAAGAAATATAACTTATTAAACTTACAAATATAATCTATTTAACTAAATAAATATCTATTAAACTAAATAAATATCTATTCAACTAAATAAATATAATCTACTTCAAAACAATACAATAAAAAGCTGGAGAAATGATACGTTAACCAAGCCACAGATGTGATGCCAATGAGCGTTGAACTCCTTGCAGATCCACCGTCAGCTGGTTGTGGCAGAAAGTGGTGACATGCAGTAGAACAGAGTGGTTGAGCTGTAACCACGGCAGTCAGGTCAGAAATCAACACAATATTTTTTGAAATTTAGAATGAGAATGTTCAGTATGTCACATTCTGGGCTCAGACACTGAGCCCTGTCACATGTTAGCAGCTTGTGATAATAGAAGATATCCATATACTGGGATGTGATAAGAGACATTATAGTCATTTTATACTGGGTCCCATAACCTGCTTTATATGAAGTATCATTTTACACTAGTAGAGATGTTACATTTTGAAAAAATAGCGCTTCTGGCGACAATGTTCATTTTCTCTACAAATGATAAATGAAAAAGTTGGATAAAACGTTATATGTGTGCGCGCGCGCGCAATATATATATATATATATATACTGTAAATATTCCTGTATATTCATTTGCATGTCTTAGACAGGTCTGCAACCCTGTCTTTCACCATTATCTTTAACCTTAATAGTCGTATATATATATATATATACATATATATATACATACACATATAGTATGTATATATATATATCATACTATATGTATATATATAGTCTGTTTTATACACACATACACGTGTGTGTGTGTGTGTGTATATGTGTGTGTGTGTATATATATATATATATGGTATAACCCAGAGGTGCGCAAAGTGGGGGGGGGGAGATTTTTCGGGGGGGGGGGGGTGGCGCGGGCGGTTGCAGAGGCCCCGCGCACTTCCTCGAGGCATTAAAATTAAATGACGGGGGATCACGTGAGGCCTCTGCAATGCTATTACTAACCTTGACTCTGCCGGCGTCACTCGTGTCCATGGCAACGCGGTGTTAAATTACGCCGCGGGGTCATGTGACGTCACCCTCGTCAAATGCCGCTGCAGGTCACGTAACGCCGCATCAAGGTAAGGGGGGGGGGGCGCGAGCACCAGCAGAGGGAAGGCAGCGAGGCGAGCTGCAAAAGTTTGTGCTCCCCTGGTATAACCAATAAATAATATAGCTGATATAGCAATCTGGTGGTCGCTAGAGAGAGATTATAATGGCAGTGAGAAATAGTGGCCAGAATTAATAACAGTGCAATTACTAAAAAGTAGCTGTAATAAAATAATAATAAACACTATGCCTAAACACAATAAAAGTCCAGAAACCTAGCTCTAATAGCTATGTTATAACTCAATCATAAAAGGATCCAATTCGGGCGTCCTCTGGAGCCCGGGCAGCTCTCTTCGGGGAAACAACCACCTCCTCGATAGATATCTAAACAAAACAAAAAGAAGAGAAAGCGCCCGCTCCATGTGTAAATTTGGTTTAACAATTTCATTTCCTGGACAAGATAAAAATAACAAACTCACAAACGCCCGTTTGGTAAAAGCATTGTGTGAGACAAACTCGGGCTCCGTGGTAATCCGGTGGTAAATCCGCAGCTCCAGACTTTGGACGATGACCGGGAAACTCGATAGGCTGCGCCCCTCGCAGTGTGGTCCTCCGGCAATCTGTAGTATGCAGTTGTGATTCCACTCTGTAATTCCGGTGTCTCGTCTTGGTTGCGTACCAACTTCCCTTCCCGGCGTCAAGACGGATAGTGTGGCAATAACGAGAAGAAAGTACCTACGCGTTTCTTCAGCACACGGCCGATTTCATCAGGGGATAATGCTACAACTCACTCGTAATGGTTTTATAGTCCTACAGTCCAATTGGTAATGGCATAATAGATCACATGTGTTACTGATTTTAGATAATACAGTAATAGATTCTTGTATGACACACACACACACACACATATATATATATATACACACATACGTATGTTTATATATATATATATATATATATATATATGTGATAAAAAATCACTGGCACTCCAATAGAAATTCAATAATGAATAGGTGCATGTCCCATATAAATAATAAAAGTATACATTACCGCATAGCAGCAAAAAGGGAGACAGCACTCAGGTGAATGAAAATTTTCATTCACCTGAGTGCTGTCTCCCTTTTTGCTGCTATGCGGTAATGTATACTTTTATATATATATATATATATACACACACATACATATATATATTTACACACACATACATACATACATATAAAACGGTCTTCTTCGGAGAGAAGAAGATATATATATGTATATATAAATATATATATATATATACATATATATATGTGTGTGTATATGTGTATATATATATTTACACACACATATACACACACATAATGTTATAGGTTAGCGGTGCGTGAACTGGGGGGCGGGAGATTTGTCTGGGGGGGCGGGTGCAGAGGTCCCGCGCTCCTCCCCAAGGCATTTAAATGAAATGCCGGGGATCACGTGAGGCCTCTGCAACAGTAACACTGACCGGGATTCAGACACGTCTCCATGGCAACGCGGCATCAAATGACACAGCGGTCATGTGACGTCACTCGACCCCGGAGTGTGCTGGCAGGTAGGAGAGGGGGCGCAAGACCGGGGGAGGCCAGGCAGGGGGACGCAGCTTCAGAAGTTTGCGCTCCCCTGTTATAGATTACCATGCCAACAAATTGTAATAGTGCTACAGGGATCAATAAATATTACATTTAATACTTAATTATTGTGATGTTTCTAATCTACTGTGTGTTACAAATAACATTAATATCTTACAACTGAATATATTGCAATAATGTGATACCTATTTATTTGTGATTTAAAGTGTGTTACATAGTGATAAATTATCTAATAAATAAATCTTAAACTAATCCCACACAGTGACTACTTAATTCTGTGAATAAATGTGTTTTTAATGTCATTACTATGAAGGAGATGAAGATATAGTGTATATATAAATTCCTACCTGCAAACGCCGTCTCAGCCTGTCAGAATACGCGCAGAGTGACCTGTCGTGACACGTCAGGTCACTCTGTAACCGAACCCGGATCTGTGACGCATATGTACTGAGGTGGGGTTGGATCCCCCACGGTTATTTCTTGTTTTATTAATAAATAATTTACTATATTTTAATCTCTGGTGCGCATTGTGTGCATTTTTCTTCTTGTCTGCACAGTGCTTCAGATGCTGCATCTGAAAAAATGCCGGTGGATCGGGATGTGAGGTAGGGAAGTGACGTCCGCGCCGGAACGTTATTGCCACGCCTCCAAATATTCATTGCCACGCCCCCAAATCGCGCCCGAAGCATACCCTGCAAAGCCATAAAAAAGCTCAGACTTCAGCAAGTGTATTGCAGCGTGTGCCTTCCCTCCGTCTGAAATACTATAGACGCAGCCTTATCGACGCTTACTAAATAGGCCCGTGTCTCTCTCTCTCTCTCTCTCTGTGTCTCTGTCTCTCTCTGTGTGTCTCTGTCTCTCTCTGTGTGTCTCTGTGTCTCTGTGTGTGTCTATGTGTCTCTGTCTCTCTCTCTGTGTCTCTGTCTCTCTCTGTGTGTCTCTGTTTCTCTCTGTGTGTCTGTGTGTGTCTCTGTATCTCTGTCTCTCTCTGTGTCTCTGTGTGTGTCTCTGTCTCTCAAATCAAATCAGCTTTATTGGCATGACAAAAGAACATTTCAGTATTGCCAAAGCGTGAGTAATAGGGGGTGTGGGACAATGATTACACGAATACTAGGGGGTACGGTATAATGGTTATACAGTACATTACTTTTGTCTCTCTCTCTCTGTGTCTCTCTCTCATTCTCTGTCTCTTCTCATTCTCTGTCTCTCTCTCATTCTCTGTCTCTCTCATTCTCTGTCTCTCTCTCTCATCCCTGTATGATAGGTATGTTCCAACTCTATTTTTTGCTCTTCTTTTCCGTTTGAGAGGAGGGAGTCCCTCACCTCTTCATAGGGTGACCACCCGTCCCCATTTTGCCGGTACAGTCCCGGTTTTTCGGGAGCTGTACCGATTTTCTGTGTGTACCGGAAATGTCCCGGATTTTCCTCAATGTGTCCCCATTTTAATTTTTTTTGTCGCCGGCGGTGCGCGAGTAAGCTGCGGTGCGCTGTGCGCGAGTAAGCTGCGGTGCGCTGTGCGCGAGTAAGCTGCGGTGCACTGTGCGCTGTGCGCGAGTCTGCGGCGGCGCGGAGGAGGAGACTGCAGCAGCCCGGCTGGTAAGTATTTTTTTTTTTTTTAATGCCAACCCCCTCCCCCCCCCCCACCCGGCAGTTTCCTACCTTGTTGGCCAATCCCCAGCGTCCCGGCATTAAGCCCCGCCCCCCGGCATCATCCTTCACCAAGGACCGGCATGTGGAATGGATGGAAGGAAGGGTGCCTGGGGGCGGGGCTTCCGCTTCCTGCGGCAGAGCACACGTGGCTCCTGGCTCTTCTGCGCGGTGTTTCCCCCCCTCTGCCCGCCCGGGGGGATAGGAGGTGGGTTTTTTATCCTTTGCCCCCTGTCCTGGCGCTCCCTTCCCCCCCCCCCCCCCCGTCCCCTTGGTTCGGGAGATGGGCGCGGGGGCTGGCAGTGGTGGCTGTGCGGTGTACCCCCATTCTGCCCCGGGAGCCCGTGGCTGCCCTCCGGGGGAGGGGGGGCGGCGGCAGTTTACCTTTGTGTCCCGGCGCTCCTATCCCCCCCCCCCCCCTAGGTGCGGGAGATGGGCGCGGGGGTGGGTGCAGGGGGAGGCGGAGAGCCACCTGCTCGTGGCTGCCTCTGTACTCCAGTCTGTGTGTGTGTGTGTGTGTGTACCAGTGTCTGTGTGTGTGTGTGTACCAGTGTCTGTGTGTGTGTGTACCAGTGTACGTGTGTGTGTGTGTGTGTACCAGTGTACGTGTGTGTGTGTGTGTGTGTGTGTGTGTGTGTGTGTGTGTGTGTGTACCAGTGTGTGTGTGTACCAGTGTGTGTGTGTGTGTATGTACCAGTGTGTGTGTGTGTGTGTGTGTGTGTGTGTGTGTGTGTGTGTGTGTGTGTACCAGTGTACCAGTGTACCAGTGTACCAGTGTACCAGTGTACCAGTGTACCAGTGTGTGTGTGTACCAGTGTGTGTGTGTACCAGTGTGTGTGTGTACCAGTGTGTGTGTGTGTGTACCAGTGTGTGTGTACCAGTGTGTGTGTGTGTACCAGTGTGTGTGTGTGTACCAGTGTGTGTGTGTGTGTACCAGTGTGTGTGTGTGTGTGTGTGTGTGTGTGTGTGTGTACCAGTGTGTGTGTGTGTACCAGTGTGTGTGTGTGTGTGTGTACCAGTGTGTGTGTGTGTGTGTGTACCAGTGTGTGTGTGTGTACCAGTGTGTGTGTGTGTACCAGTGTGTGTGTGTGTGTGTACCAGTGTGTGTGTGTGTACCAGTGTGTGTGTGTGTGTGTGTACCAGTGTGTGTGTGTGTGTGTACCCGTGTCTGTCTCCCCCTCTCCCTCCCCCTCTCTCCCTCCCCCTCTCACCCTCACCCTCTCACCCTCTCCCTCTCTGTCCCTCTCCCTCTCTGTCCCTCTCCCTTTCTGTCCCTCTCTCTCTCTGTCTCTGTCTCTCTCACCCTCTGTCTCTCTCACCCTCTGTCACCTTCTCTCTCTCTCTCTGTCACCCTCTCTCTCGCTGTCACCCTCTCTCTCTCTCTCTCTCTGTCACCCTCTCTATCTCTGTGTCATCCTCTCTCTCTCTCTGTGTCATCCTCTCTCTCTCTCTGTGTCACCCTCTCTCTCTCTCTGTGTCACCCTCTCTCTCTCTCTCTGTGTCACCCTCTCTCTCTCTCTGTGTCACCCTCTCTCTCTCTCTGTGTCACCCTCTCTCTCTCTCTGTGTCACCCCCTCTCTCTCTCTCTCTCTCTCTCTCTCTCTCTCTCTCTCTCTCTCTCTCTCTCTCTCTCTCTCTCTCTCTCTCTCTCTCTCTCTCTCTCTGTGTCACCCCCTCTCTCTCTCTCTCTGTGTCACCCTCTCTCTCTCTGTGTCACCCTCTCTCTCTCTCTCTGTGTCACCCTCTCTCTCTCTCTCTGTGTCACACCCTCTCTCTCTCTCTGTGTCACCCTCTCTCTCTCTCTCTGTGTCACCCTCTCTCTCTCTCTCTGTGTCACCCCCTCTCTCTCTCTCTGTGTCACACCCTCTCTCTCTCTGTGTCACCTTCTCTCTCTCTCTCTGTCACCCTCTCTCTCTCTGTCACCCTCTCTCTCTCTCTGTCACCCTCTCTATCTCTGTGTCATCCTCTCTCTCTCTCTCTGTGTCATCCTCTCTCTCTCTCTGTGTCACCCTCTCTCTCTCTCTGTGTCACCCTCTCTCTCTCTCTGTGTCACCCTCTCTCTCTCTCTGTGTCACCCTCTCTCTCTCTCTGTGTCACCCTTTCTCTCTCTCTGTGTCACCCCCTCTCTCTCTCTCTCTCTCTCTCTCTCTCTCTCTGTGTCACCCCCTCTCTCTCTCTCTGTGTCACCCCCTCTCTCTCTCTCTGTGTCACCCCCTCTCTCTCTCTCTGTGTCACACCCTCTCTCTCTCTCTGTGTCACCCTCTCTCTCTCTGTGTCACCCTCTCTCTCTCTCTGTGTCACCCTCTCTCTCTCTCTGTGTCACCCTCTCTCTCTCTCTCTGTGTCACCCTCTCTCTCTGTGTCACCCTCTCTCTCTGTGTCACGCTCTCTCTCTCTGTCACGCTCTCTCTCTCTGTCACGCTCTCTCTCTCTGTCACGCTCTCTCTCTCTCTCTGTCACGCTCTCTCTCTCTGTCACGCTCTCTCTCTGTCACGCTCTCTCTCTCTGTCACGCTCTCTCTCTCTGTCACGCTCTCTCTCTGTCACCCTCTCTCTCTTTGTCACCCTCTGTCTCTCTCTCTCTCTCTCTCTCTCTCTCACCCTCTGTCTCTCTCACCCTCTGTCTCTCTCACCCTCTGTCTCTCTCACCCTCTGTCTCTCTCACCCTCTGTCTCTCTCACCCTCTGTCTCTCTCACCCTCTGTCTGTCTCTCTCACCCTCTCTCTGTCTCTCTCACCCTCTCTCTGTCTCTCTCACCCTCTCTCTGTCTCTCTCACCCTCTCTCTGTCTCTCTCACCCTCTCTCTGTCTCTCTCACTCTCTCTCTGTCTGCCTCTCTCTCTCTGTCACCCTCTCTCTGTCTCTGTCACCCTCTCTCTGTCTCTGTCACCCTCTCTCTGTCTCTGTCACCCTCTCTCTGTCTCTGTCACTCTCTCTCTCTCTCTCTCTCTCTCTCACCCTCTGTCTCTCTCACCCTCTGTCTCTCTCACCCTCTGTCTCTCTCACCCTCTGTCTCTCTCACCCTCTGTCTCTCTCACCCTCTGTCTGTCTCTCTCACCCTCTCTCTGTCTCTCTCACCCTCTCTCTGTCTCTCTCACCCTCTCTCTGTCTCTCTCACCCTCTCTCTGTCTCTCTCACCCTCTCTCTGTCTCTCTCACTCTCTCTCTGTCTGCCTCTCTCTCTCTGTCACCCTCTCTCTGTCTCTGTCACCCTCTCTCTGTCTCTGTCACCCTCTCTCTGTCTCTGTCACCCTCTCTCTGTCTCTGTCACCCTCTCTCTGTCTCTGTCACCCTCTCTCTGTCTCTGTCACCCTCTCTCTGTCTCTGTCACCCTCTCTCTGTCTCTGTCACCCTCTCTCTCTCTGTCACCCTCTCTCTCTCTGTCACCCTCTCTCTCTCTGTCACCCTCTCTCTCTCTCTGTCACCCTCTCTCTCTCTGTCACCCTCTCTCTCTCTGTCACCCTCTCTCTCTCTGTCACCCTCTCTCTCTCTGTCACCCTCTCTCTCTCTGTCTCTCTCACTCTCTCTCTGTCTGCCTCTCTCTCTCTGTCACCCTCTCTCTGTCTCTGTCACCCTCTCTCTGTCTCTGTCACCCTCTCTCTGTCTCTCTCACCCACTCTCTGTCTCTCTCACCCACTCTCTGTCTCTCTCACCCACTCTCTGTCTCTCTCACCCACTCTCTGTCTCTCTCACCCACTCTCTGTCTCTCTCACCCACTCTCTGTCTCTCTCACCCACTCTCTGTCTCTCTCACCCACTCTCTGTCTCTCTCACCCACTCTCTGTCTCTCTCACCCACTCTCTGTCTCTCTCACCCACTCTCTGTCTCTCTCACCCACTCTCTGTCTCTCTCACCCACTCTCTGTCTCTCTCACCCACTCTCTGTCTCTCTCACCCTCTCTCTGTCTCTCTCACCCTCTCTCTCTCACCCTCTCTCTGTCTCTCTCACCCTCTCTGTCTCTGTCTCTCTCACCCTCTCTGTCTCTGTCTGTCTCTGTCTCTCTCTGTCTCTCTCTGTCTCTCTCTGTATCTCTCACCCTCTCTCTCTCTGTCTCTCACCCTCCCTGTCTTATTTTAACTGCCGTATACCTACACCGAAGTAACCTACCCTTCTTTCTTCCAGATCTGACTCAAGTTTCACACGGGAGACCTCGAAAGACAGGTAGGGAACACCTCCCCTCCAGTATAGTACCTTGAGGGACTGCGGATCAGGTAAGATCCCAGCTGCTTTAGAAATTGTGAAGAGGGGGCATCCAGACACTGGTTAAGGGGTTCAGAATCATTCACATCTGGGTTTTTTTTGTTCGATTAGTGAGGTCAACACACACACACACAACTATGTAACAAAGACTAATGGTCGTAAGTATAAGTGTACTACAATAAATAAACTGTTATGTAAAAAAAAAATGTCCCGGTTTTTCATTTTCAAAATCTGGTCACCCTACCTCTTCAGCCACACACCAGGAACGCTGGATTGCTTTCAGACGCTCGGAGAGGCGGATACAGTCGTGGATTGCAGGCACTGATTTATCTGGTAAGTACCGCAAACATGCTTGAACAAGGACCGTAGACATTTTATTTGATGGTTTAGATTACCATTGTCTGTGGTTGTTAGTTATTGGTATTAGAGTTTTTTGATGTTGTTACGAATCAAATACATTTTGAAGTAGTAATCCCCTCCGAACTGGGCATTCCTGGCCAATAATGCCCTGGCTGTAAGAGTTGAAGGGCCCAAGCAAAGCCCCCACCTCTATACACACTAACACTGCAGGGGCATCAGAGTGTCTTGTTGTCATGGCAACGGGGGGGTGTCACGTGATGTAATTTGTTTAATAAATTATTTTTTAAGGTGTCCCGGTTTTTCATTTTCGAAATCTGGTCACCCTATGTATTTATGCTGCATTCAGTGTTGTAATGTGCTGTAATTGGGTTACATGGCGTACATAGTGTATATACCGCATTCAGGGTAAGTGCTGTATGTGGATTATAAAGTGTATATATGCTGCATTCAGGGTTATAAGGTCGTTTATAGAGTATATACTGCATTCACGGTTACGTGCGGCATGTGGAGTATAAGGTGTATATATGCTGCATTCAGTGTTATAATGTGCTTTAAGTGGGTTACATGGCGGGTATAGTGGATATACTGCATTCAAGGTTACGCGCCGTATTGGATTATAACGGGTATATATGCTACAGTCAGTGTTATAATGTGCGGTATTTGGGTTACAGGGGTGTATACGGTACCGCAGTGGTGGTGGCGTGCTGTATTTGGATTATATGGCATACACTGCGATCACGGTTACGTGCTGGGTTCTGTATATAATGTGTATAGACCACATGCGCGGTTACATGACGGGTTTGGATTATATGGTGTATATGCTGCATGCTTGGCTTCGGCCGTTGCGTGGAGCATATGGTGTGTGTATATACTGCCTTTGGGGGTCATGTGCTGTATTGGTTCAGCGTTACATGCTACATTCAGGACGACGTGGGGTATACGGTGCGTTATGCTGCAGGCAGAGGTATAACGCGTGTAGGGGTTAATCTCACTTCCTGTTCAGCGCAGGCCATGGTAGGGCATGGGTAATCCCTCTTCCTGTTCAGCACTTGGCTCCCTCTATCGTATGGGTAATCCCATTTCCTGTTTAATATACGGCCCTGCGGTTGTATGGGTAATCCCATTTCCTGTTTAATATACGGCCCTGCGGTTGTATGGGTAATCCCATTTCCTGTTTAATATACGGCCCTGCGGTTGTATGGGTAATCCCAGTTCCTGTTTAACACACGGCCCTGCTATTGTATGGGTAACCCCACTTCCTGTTCAGCACATGGCCCTGCTATGGACGGGTAACCCCCCACTCACTGTTCAGCACAGGGCCGCATGCCACCGGGTTTGGTGTGTGTGATCCCACTTCCTGTTCAGCGCATGGCCAGGGATGGTGCGGGTAATCCCACTCCCTGACTGGGCACGATCAGGAAAATATGCTGGTATAGCAAATATGCATGCGGGAAGGGGGTAAAGGGGCGGTTGCAAATAGCAGGCCTAACGCCCCTTCTTCGGTTAGCAGGAGGTCCCATGTATCGATGATAACATATCAATTCATGTTTCTTTCAGTCAGTTTCGGTACCTCGTGCGAGTAGCAATTCAGTTTTCATCCGGATCGGATCCGCCTCCGTCGACCCTCGATACTTCCCATACTCACAGAAAACCCAGTAGACGGAACACATAGTTAAATCACGCAAATTGAAATCACACTCCCGCGACACTTAGCGCATCAATCAGAATGTACTTCGTAGACAAAATCATACAACTGCAGGCTGACGCGCGAAGCAAGGAAGAAGGCTGGTTCCAGAGGCAGCTGTTGATGCTCATGCACCGGCAGAGTCACCAGCAGTAGTGACACCAGCGATAAGCGCAGCGCCAGTTCTAGCAACGCTAATCGCATCAGCAGCGGCGATAGCTCCAGCTATAGCGACAGTCGTAGCGCCAGCATTGGGGGCGGCGCCAGCGGTAGCGACACCTGTAGTTCCAGCAGCGGCAGTGGCCGCGGTTCCCCCGCAGGCGGTTAACAACACACCTCTAGGGGCCGGTGGGCAGGCCGGGCAAGTGGACTCACCATCCTCCATGCTCCCCCTCCCTCAGGCGGCACCCGCCTCAGAGGAGCTAGCCAAGGATAAGAGGATGCCCGATGCGGCATATAAGGTCTCTTATACATCCAGACCTAGCTCAGTGGGCTTGCACTTGCTGAAAGAGGTGAAGGACAAGATATGGGCCGGGAAGTACGTAGATATATTATCTCTGCTACCAGGCTACAGGGAGGCGTTGGCCGCGTCCTCAAAGACGGGGGAAGCGAAGAAGGTGGATGTGGAAAAGAGGCTTTTCCCACACACCTTTCGCAATTGGTCGAAGGCATTTGTTATCCTGGCTGGAGTAATTGGGGAGAAGGATCCCCAGGCGTGCGCATCGCTCTTTACGTATCACGACATGATCGAGGAAGCACACCACACTTACGGGGGAACGGGTTGGTGGACATATGACCGGTGCTTTAGGCAATCAATAAAGGCCCAAGAGGTGGTGATACCATGGAACGTCAAGGACGTCAACCTGTATCTGCAGTTTGTGTCTGGGGGCGGGGCAGATTCCTTTCGAAGGTGCGGCACCGGAGGTAGGGGGACATGGCGGAATAACGTACCAGGGACTAGCCAGTCGCTGCGCACCAACTCGGGCGTCTGTTGGCCGTTTAACCAGTCCAACTGCACGTACGACAACTGCCGTTTCCAACACATCTGCTCCTTTTGCGGCGGCCGCCACGCCCAGGCAAAGTGTTTTAAGAAGGGCGGTCGCAGGGGGAGGGGCGCAGGGCGGACGTTTGGACGCGAGGGCAGCGACACCAATAATCGTCGCCAATTTGGCACCGTGGCTAGCAAGGTATCCCAATAGGGAAGCAGCCCAGCTACTCTTAGCTGGGTTTAAGGAGGGGTTTAGGATCCCGTTTGAATATCAAGCGGGATCTGAGTTTAGTCGGAACTTGAAATCGGTCAGGACACACGGTGACGTAGCTAGGGAAAAGGTCTGGAAGGAAGTCCAATTGGGAAGGATGGCTGGCCCCTTCGAGTCCCCTCCCTTGCCTAATCTCAGGATTTCCCCATTGGGAGTGGTCCCCAAAAAAAGAGGCTGGGGAGTATAGGTTGATACAACACCTATCCTACCCCGAGGGGTCGTCGGTAAACGACGGCATTGACAGGGAGTTGAGTTCGGTGTCTTACGCGAACTTCGATCAAGCCGCAGCGCTGGTGGAAAGGATGGGAGAAGGGGCTCTAATGTCAAAAGCCGACATCAAATCGGCCTTCAGACACTTGCCAGTCCACCCCGAGTGCTTTCATTTGCTAGGCTGCATGCTCGAAGGTCAGTACTACATAGACTTATGCTTACCAAAGGGAGGGGCGCTTTCTTGTTTTTATTTCGAGACATTTAGCACCTTCCTAGAATGGGTGGCCCGGAAGAGGGTGCAGGCAGTGGGGGTCATGCACTACTTGGACGACTTCCTTTTTGTTGGCCCCAGGGTTTCGGACTTATGCGCTAGGTGGCTGTTCGAATTTTCAGCCCTGGCGCGGGAGTTCGGCGTTCCTTTGGCCGACGAGAAGACGGTGCGGCCAACAACCACTCTTACCTTTTTGGGCATAGAAATCGACTCTGAGGCGATGGAGTACAGGCTCCCTCCGGAGAAGCTGGTCGCCCTCAGCAGGCTTCTCCGTGAATTCATAGCTCTCAAGAAAACATCATTGAGGCACTTCCAGGCGCTGCTAGGCCACTTAGTATTTGCTGCGCGCGTAATGCCGGCCGGGAGGGTTTTCGCCAGGCGCCTCTCCGCAGCAACGGTCGGGGTGAGACGACCCAACCACTTCATCCGCATCACCGCCGAAATCCGAAAGGACTTGACGGTGTGGCTGCGTTTTTTAAAGGATTATAACGGCAGAACCTTGTGGCGAGGTCCCCCATCCAACAACACAGAGTTGCAGTTGTTTACAGACGCCTCAGGGTCAGTCGGTTTTGGGGCCTACTTCGGTGGGGCATGGTGCGCGGAGCGGTGGCCTCCCCACTGGCGGGGGACGCCGCTCATTAAGAACTTGGCGTTCTTGGAACTATTTCCCTTGCTCGTCGCAGTGCGCCTGTGGGGTCACTTATTCGCGAATAAGCAAGTAATTTTTTGGACAGACAACATGGGTGTAGTGGAAGCCGTGAACAATTTCGGCTCACGCTCCTCGCCGGTGCTGTCCCTTCTGCGCTGTTTCGTACTGGCATGCTTGCAATTGAACATAGCGTTCAAGGCTCGACATGTCCCGGGGGTGGCGAATAACATTGCTGATGCCTTATCCCGGTTACAGATGGCGCTGTTTCGGAGACTGGCCCCCGGGGCGGACCTAATCGGCAGTCCATGCCCTGCAGACCTTTGGGTGCTGGCGACGACCCAGTGACCTCGTTGGTACGATCATCGCTGGCTCCGGGTACGTGGCGGGCCTATTCGGCAGCGTGGCGCGATTATCAAAGTCTGGCAGGGGAATTGGGTCTCGACGTATTGGGAGTCGGGACCTTGCTATCATTTGTCCTAAACTTAAGGGCAAGGGTTTTAGCGGGAGGATCCATAGGGAAAAAAGTGACAGGAGTCTCCTTCTTTTTGCAGCTAGAGGGCAAGGGGGACCCAACGAAGGCGTTTATCATCAAAAGGGTCCTAGCGGGTTTAACAAAGGGGACGGCGACAAATGACAGCAGACGGCCAGTGACACCAGCGATATTAGAAGGTTTAATGCAGGCCACAGACAGAGTGTGCCTATCGGGGTTCGAGGCGAAACTTTTCCGGCTGACGTTTGCATTGGCTTTCTTCGCAGCACTGCGAGCTGGGGAGTTGGTGTGCGCGTCGCGCAAGGGCGAGGGAGGGATGCAGTTTGAGGACATAGTCTTAGGGGAAGGGTGGGTCAAACTACACGTGAAAAGGTCAAAAACAGACCAGCGGGGGAGGGGAGCGTGGATATCTTTGCTAGGGCTACCAGGGACTAAATTTTGCCCAGTGAGCACGCTCAGGGAATACTTGGCATGCAGGCCAGACGGTCAGGGTCCCCTGCTCCTTCACGCAGACGGGGTACCGTTATCTAGATTCCAGTACATGCGGGTTTTCCGCATGTGCCTAAGACACCAGGGCCTCGAAGAGGCACAATACGGGACACATTCGTTCCGGATTGGGGCGGCAACGGAGGCATCACGCGCGGGGCTGTCAGTAGCTGCGATACAAAAGATAGGGCGATGGAAGTCTAACAGATACCGGTCCTATATCAGGCCCGCATTATCTGGGATTTAGCGTGCTTGGATAAACCCCCTCATCCTCTTTATACCTTCACAGACGCCGCACCCACTTGGATAATCGGAGACTCGCTTATACACTGGGCAGAGAAGCGGGCTGTCAAACGCCCATGCGGGGCTAACCTCGGGTTGCGAACGGAGGAGGCAAATGTGGTATGGGGGGGAGGTTGGGGGCTGCGGTGGGCTCAGTTGCTCCCGCGGCTAATGGTGATGGGCAGGGATAGGAGGGCGCCGCAGATCTTGCTCCTCCACGTCGGGGGCAACGACCTGGCCGCTCGACGCTACTTCAAGCTGGTTAATTCAATAAAACACGACCTGGCCCTCATACTCACCAGTTGGCCAGAAGTACAGATCGTTTGGTCGGACATATTGTGCAGGAGAGTGTGGAGGGGCCATCGACCGACCGCGGGTCAAACTGAACAAGATGGTGGGGAAGTTTGTGATGCAGTGTGGGGGATGGCAGATCACCCATCACGAGTTTGACTACAAGTCAACCGGCCTGTTCCGGGCCGACGGCACACACTTATCCGAGATAGGGGCGGACTTGTTCAATAACGATTTGCAGGAGGGGCTGGAGAGGGTCCTTGCGGGGTTGGCGGCACGGTCTAATTTAAGGAGGTTTAAATAGAGCCGTGATTGGCGGCAGTTCGGGGGTAAGTGCTTGTCCTTGCCAGATGGGCTCGGGGCGGGCGTCGCCCGGGGGTAGGAGCGATTGGGCGGGGTCAAGCTAACGTGACACCCGGGAACCCACTCGCGACAACGGCCGGCTCTTTAGGGGTCGGCCGGGTACGGGGGCAGCAGGCCAAGGCCTGGCTGACCCTCTGACCCCACTCTGGCTTGGACTAGCGCTTACTCCAGTATTATGATTGTTAATAAACAAAGCCGCGGCCTTTTATACCTCCAAACTGAGTCTGTCATTACTCGTCTGTTATATGTGGGTACCGGTTCGGAGGGGGAGGGGGTCCCTCGCAGCCTCCCTGGTCATGCAGGAGACAGAAAGGTAGATAGAGACACAGACAGAGAGCTACCAGAGAAGGTGTTACATGGGTGAGTGCTGAGTTATTACTGTGACTTTCTGATGCTAACATGACATTAGGTTCTGGGCTCTGCGTCCCACACATGATGAACACCATGACTGTATAAAACTGAGGGGTACATATATGTATATATATATAGCAACTGTAAATATTACTGTATGTTCATTTGCATGTCTTAGACAGGTCTGCAACCCTGTCTTTCCCCATTGTCACCCAGCATACAGCGCTTCCACTGCAGCAAGGGATTCTGGGAAATGACATGCAAATGAGCACTCAGTGCCACCTTTTGTCTCAAGCTCGTATTACACAAGCCAATCCTCAAGCCAATGCATGCTGTTTTAAACACAGCTTTTAGACAGAGGCTGGGATGAGATGCAAAGCCATTAAACCCACTCACAGACATTTTTTTTTTTTTTTTTACGGTTCACATATTAACAACCATTTAGTATCATTTTACAGAAAATAATAAACCGAAAACATCACTATACAATCCTTATATTGCCAAGACAAAAACCAACCCAAAGGCACAAAACCATTCTAAAAAGCCAAACAAAACAACACATTCCAAGGCATCATCTGTGCATCTACTACCAAACACACTCAATACAAAAAAATATGGTTACTTCCCATTTCTACTCGCGACTTTTCGTACTTTCCACAGGACATTTAACATTGCATCTAATTACTTCACGTGTCCCAGCAATTTCTCTAACGCCTCACGGATATGATACGTACTACATTGTATTCCTAATTTTCTTACTTCCTCTTTAGACACCTCTGCTTTTGGGAACTGTACTTTCAGCCATTCCGTTTTTGAAACATTTAACCCTAAGTCACCTGCCTCTTTATTTATATTATTTATCACCTCTTTTACATGCCACTCCCTCGCCTTCCTTTCTCTCTCGCTTTCATAACTTACTTTTGTTCTTCCACTAAGGCCTGCCTTTTCTCCTTTTCCCCCTTTACTTTCCCTAATCTCTCCCCCTTCAACCCCACTCTGTTGGCCTGCCTTTCCATCACTTTCATTCCCACTTACTGCACTTACACTTCTCTGTATTTTAGTTCCCTCCACGCTTATCTGGCTTTGTGAGGACGAGCTATTGCCCTCACTTCTCTCCTTCTCTCTCACCTCTCCCCTAGCCTCTTTTATTTTAACCCACTGTACATGCTCCTTTTTTAATTCTTCATACTGCTCTTTTGTCAGCTGTTTTCTTTGGTACATCAGTTTTTCTAATCTTTCTATTATCTGTTCCTCACTACTCCCCCCATGCTGCTTCCGAAAAATACCAACCCAAAACAGAACATCTCCCACTGCGTCTTCAAAATGTTCCATCTTCACTTTTAGGGTTACTTTCCCTGATACTTTTACAACTTTACCCTCTATACCTTCCTCTCTAGGCTCCCCTTTACTCTGGCTATCCTTATCTTCCTTTGTTTCTATCCCTTGCAGATTTTTACGCTTTTGAGCTTTTTTCCCTCCTATTTCCATTTCCTCCTCCAAGACATCTTGGGGACCTTCCCTCCCCCTCTGTGCATCTTGAAACTCCATACTTTCTGCCCAGCTAGGTTCCACCACACTCAATGACCGTATTTCCCCCTCCCCCGCATCTTTCTGATGCACTGTTCCCGTCTCCTCCCCTCCCCCCACCTCCAGTTTCTGGGCCAAGGAGTCCAGGAAGAAATCTTCCTCTTTTTTCTCCACGATATCACTTATAGAACCCGCCAAACCCTCTATTGGGCCACTTGCTAGCATTTCTTCTCTTCTTAAATCCTCCTCATACATTGCTGTTATAGCCGGATCAAGCCCTCCCTCTTGGGAACTCTCCATCTCAAAAATTCCCTGACCCTCAACTGTCTCTTCCTCTTCTTCTAGCACACTGTCCCCTTTAGCTGTCTGGGCATATGTCCTTTTAGTGCACTGCCGTGCCAAGTGTCCTTCCTCTCCGCAAAGATGGCATCTCTTAGGGACACCACAGTTGGCTGCAGTATGTCCCTCTTCCCCGCAATTACGGCACACAATTCCCGTTTTCGTGCAACCCTCCTTTGTATGTCCATAAGTGTGGCAATGCCTGCAATATAGAGGCTGTCCCGGGTAAAACAAAAATCCTCTGTCTCCTCTACTATTGAACATGGCCGGTGGGTGTGTAACTCCTCCCACACATGATGGATCCCGTCTGAACCGTACCCAGAAACGTCTCTTCCCGTTGAACATGCCATACGGATTTTTTAGTTCTTCACCTCCTCTAATCATTTCACAATACCGTTTCAAAAAACACACAATCTCCTCTTTCCTTGCATACGGAGTGTACATGTGAAGTACAAGTGGTCTCTCCTCCAGCATAAAACTTGGGATTACCTTTACATGCAAATGAACATACAGTAATATTTACAGTTGCTTTATGCTTTACTGTGGAGGGTTTTTGTCACTTTTTTACCCACCATAACCTTAATAGTAGTGGTGATTACCTAGTCTAGTCTCAAACCTGCTTTGCCATTAAGACCAACCCCACACTGATGAGACCCATTAAGGTCGAAACAGCTGTGTAGCTGAGCCTGTGTCCCCTTGGCCTTGAGTCATCGTCCCTTCGGGGACTAAAGACTCCTGCTGCTTTTGGGGGGGCACGCCATCTCGAGCTAAGAGGAGTGATACTGAGCGAGCGGTTCTGAGCGAGCGGATGCGGAAGTGAGGGGCCGGCACCTTTGCCCTGGGACATCGCCTTTACTGGCTAAAGTCCCTTGCTGCTTTTGGGGTGCCGCACCTGAGCTTGAGAGAGCAGAGATGACGTCACAAGCTGGAATGCGCAATTCCATTCGGTTCCTGATCGAGGAGACCGAGAGAAGTCGAGTGAACCTGCTGTGGATAGTGGAGAAGGTGCTGAAGCAATTGATCGTTCTGGACACTGAGAGGATCTTCTGCCTTCAGGATTTCCCTGCACAGGGGATTTATGACCTGACCTGTCATCAAGAAGCGGATGTTTGGTGCACTTTTGAAAAGTGCAAGGAGAAGTCTGGTGACCCGATCTTACATGGCATCAAGGTAATTCCAAGTTTTATGCTGGAGGAGAGACCACTTGTACTTCACATGTACAATCCGTATGCAAGGAAAGAGGAGATTGTGACTTTTTTGAAACGGTACTGTGAAATGATCAGAGGAGGTGAAGAACTTAAAAACCCATATGGCATGTTCAACGGGAAAGGATGAAGTAGGGCTTACAAAGGAGAGGTTTTGCACAATCAACTTGCGAGGGGATTTGGGCGGAGATATTGGGATGTGAAAGAGGCAAGGGACGGGTATGAAAAAAGTGTGATGTCTGGATTCCAGTTAGAGGAAAGTAAGAGAGGTTTGGAACGTATGGAGAAAGAATTAAAACATATGATCGCATCACTTGAGAATAGAGAAAGGGTTTTTGTTTTTAAATGAAAGAATCTTGAAGTATATGGTTCTTATCTTTGTATGATGTTTTGGTTATAGGGTTTTTTCGTAAAGTTATGTTTTTTTTTTCCCTTCTGAAAAGTTTATCTTTGTGTTTGTATATATCTGAAGGATGAAGGAAGAAAATGTAAATATATTATGTTTTGGTGTCTTTCTAATGTTGGGTGACTGTTGTCACTATGGTGTGTTTTTTTGGTTTCCAAAAAAGTCTGTAAACTTAAAAAAGTTGTTGAATAAAAAAGTTTAAAAAAAAAAGGTTGAAACATGTCTGTGAGTGGGTTTAATGGCTTTGCATCTCATCCCAGCCTCTGTCTAAAAGCTGTGTTTAAAACAGTGTGCATTGGCTTGAGGATTGGCTTGTGTAATACGAGCTTGAGCCAGGGGGGATTCCCTTGCCACGTGGCTCGCCCTCCATCAGCCTCTGCGGCTGGGGAGGGGGGGGGCCAGAGGGAGGACGAGGAGAGGCACAACAACCCCCCACGTTTTTTTGCCACGACGGTTACCCCAACAGAATGGCCGTGGGTATCCCCCAACCCTCCCCCCCCCCCCCCGGGGTTGGAGCACGGGACACTCAGTGGGGTTACATGGCAGTGGTATAATGTGCTGTAATTGATTTCTTTCAACATTGGATAAAGTTATGATCAATGCTAGAATGGCCGTGGGTATCGCTGCATACCGCATTCGTAGTGATAGCGGGCTGTATGTGGGGAATAAAGTGTATACACCTCAGTGTGGTTATAATGCGTTGTATTCGGGGTATGGTTATAATGCGTTGTATTCGGGGTATAAGGCATACGAGCTGCATTCGAGGTACAATTGGCTGTAATTGGGTTACATGGCGTATATTGTATTTGGATTATAGGGGGTGTATATATACCGCATCCGAAGTTACAATGGGCTGTAATGGGGTGACATGGTGTATATAGTGTGTATACTGCACTCGTAGTTACGTTCTGTTGTACGCTAGGGTGTGTATAGGTGCTGCATTCGCCGTTACAATGTACTGTAACTGGGTTACATAGCGTATATAGTGTATATACTGCATTCACGGTTACGTGCTGCATGTGGAGTATAAGGTGTATTTATGCTGCATTCAGTGTTGTAATGTGCTGTAATTGGGTTACATGGCGGGTATAGTGTATATACCGCAGTCAGGGTTAAGTGCGGTATGTGGATTATAAGGTGTACATTTGCTGCATGCAGGGTTATAAGGTGTCGTAATTGGGGTACATGGCGTATATAGAGTATATACTGCATTCACGGTTACGTGCTGCATGTGGAGTATAAGGTGTATTTATAGAGTGACCATTTGTCCCGGTTTTGCCGGCACAGTCCCGTTTTTTTCTGTGCTGTCCCGGTTGACAGTCCGTCCCGGAAATGTCCCGGGTTTTGCCCCTGGTGACTGGTACCGTGCGCGAGGCGGCGGCGGTGCGCGGAGGCGGCAGCGTGAGGAGGATGCGGCGGTGCGCGGAGGCGGCAGCATGAGGATGCGGCGGTGCGCGGAGGCGGCAGCGTGAGGAGGATGCGGCGGTGCGCGGAGGCGGCAGCGTGAGGAGGATGCGGCGGTGCGCGGAGGCGGCAGCGTGAGGAGGATGCGGCGGTGCGCGGAGGCGGCAGCGTGAGGAGGATGCGGCGGTGCGCGGAGGCGGCAGCATGAGGAGGATGCGGCGGTGCGCGGAGGCGGCAGCGTGAGGAGGATGCGGCGGTGCGCGAAGGCGGCAGCGTGAGGAGGATGCGGCGGTGCGCGGAGGCGGCAGCGTGAGGAGGATGCGGCGGTGCGCGGAGGCGGCAGCGTGAGGAGGATGCGGCGGTGCGCGGAGGCGGCAGCGTGAGGAGGATGCGGCGGTGCGCGGAGGCGGCAGCGTGAGGAGGATGCGGCGGTGCGCGGAGGCGGCAGCGTGAGGAGGATGCGGCGGTATTATTTTTTTCCCCCAATAGCAGGATGCCGGGGGCGGGGCTTTAGAGTAGAAGCAGGGGATTGGTTGGAGGTCAGGATTTGCCGGGGGCAAAATATGGAAAATGGCATGTATGGAAAATTACCTGATGAACACCTATTAGATAACCTTGTGTGTGTTGTCAGTATCCATAATGAAAAATAGAGTGTCACAGTCCAAAGATTAGTTGCACCAGTGCTGGGTAGCATAGTTACGTGAACATCTGTCAGGGGTCCTGCCTAGCACCCCCACTCCGACGCACCCCCACTCCAAGTCTAAGTCTCTGGACGAAACGCGTCCATGCTATTCACACACTTCATTGCTCTACACATCTAGTGACTTCATCCCATCATGCCACCTTTTTCCTTCAAGTGATTTATTTGTGCTGTTGGTATTGGTTACATAATTGTATGCTCAAGCAGATTCATGATGGTTTAAGATTGTCATTTATATTTTGACTAGTCACTTCATTGGTGTGTAGTACGTATTATCTTTAGCTTTGTATAGGTGCCTGTGAACCCATTAACCTGTTGTGATTTATTCTGACCGATCCAAGTGTTTCTTGAGTCACTATCCATTTTCATGTTAAGGGTTGACAATTTGAGTCATTCCCTAGTTTTGCCCACTTGTGTCTATGGGTAGTACCCGTGACAGGGGTCCTAGCCTTTTTTAAGTGTTTTTAATCATGTACTGTTTACTTATCCTTTTTTGCACTGTGTCAAATAAATAAAATACTATATGTTAATCTGCATACCTGAGTGCTCCCACACGTTTTACTTATTTCTCTTTTCACTCATACTATTTACAACCCGTGAGCACCGCCAATTCTTACTGATGTAAAGTTATTTATTGGCTTATGGTGGCATTAATATTGCAAAAGTAGATGCGAGGTTTTTTTCCCCACCTTCCCCCCCTTTTTCCCCCCGTTATTTGAACATATATATTTATATATATATATATATATATATATATATATATATATATATATATATACTGTAAATATTCCTGTATTCTTTTCTTGGGGTTGAGGAGGAGCGCTGGATCTCGTGATATGTGAAAAAATATAAATATATATAGTGCAGATGGTAATTCACTGCTTTAAAAGATGTAAAACATAAGAAATGAACTCACAAAAAACGTATAAAATCACTGCATGTCAGAGATCCTTCTCTCTCTGACTGGAGCCCTTTATGTTACTGGAGTCTGTATCCTCTCAGTGAAGTGGATGATATGAAAATAAAGAAAACCACAAATAGTGCAAATAGTATGAACTATACAAATGTATTATGCACAGGTAATTAGGAAACTCACATTTTCCATAATAAAGTGGGTGGTGGAGAGAACCGCCGATAGAAGCAGGCTGCTGTTGGGTGCTTCACTTTCCCCTCACAGTGTAGTTCAATGCCTTACTGTTCTTACATCTTACTGATGTAAAGTTATTTATTGGTTTATGGTGGCATTAATATTGCAAAAGTAGATGCAGGGTTTTTTTCCCCACCTTCCCCCCCTTTTTCCCCCCGTTATTTGAACATATATATATATATATATATATATATATATATATATATATATATATATATATATATATACTGTAAATATTCCTGTATATTCATTTGCATG
This sequence comes from Ascaphus truei, assembly GCF_040206685.1. Classification (NCBI taxonomy): domain Eukaryota; kingdom Metazoa; phylum Chordata; class Amphibia; order Anura; family Ascaphidae; genus Ascaphus; species Ascaphus truei. The sequence continues at coordinate 99,519 of NW_027456847.1, forward strand.
TCTTAGACAGGTCTGCAACCCTGTCTTTCACCATTATCTTTAACCTTAATAGTCGTATATATATATATATATATACATATATATATATATATATATGTATATATATATATATACATACACATATAGTATGTATATATATATATCATACTATGGGGCCTATGCAGAGAGCAGCGCTATTTCGAAATTCGCCATTTTTTGGAGAAAATCGCGCAGAAAGCAGCAGAAAATGGCGAGTTCCGAAAAACGCGCCAATTTTTCTTTTCTATTTGTAAAACTCGCCTCGCGGCTGGCGAGAACCTCAATCTCGCCAGTTTAAAAAATATCCGTATGCAGAGAGGCGCGAACGGCATCTAGCGGCTGTTCGCGCCAATAAAAAGGCGCGATTGTCTCCGTTTTGCCTCGCCAAAAAAAACTGTCGCTCGCGGCCATTGCAAAGGGGAAAAAAAAGGTGCGAATTTGTTTTAACACATTTCTGAAGCGCGCATCTCGCCAATTTAAACTCGCCACACGCATCCATGTTAAACATAGCAGAATTCGCACTTTTCTGCATATGGAGATTAAAACTCTCCAAAAAAGCTACTTTTTAATAAATTCGCCAATTTTAAAATTCGCTGCTCTCTGCATAGGCCCCTAAATGTATATATATAGTCTGTTTTATACACACATACACGTGTGTGTGTGTGTGTGTGTGTGTGTGTATATGTGTGTGTGTGTATATATATATATATATATATATATATATATATATATATATATATGGTATAACCCAGAGGTGCGCAAAGTGGGGAGGGGGAGATTTTTCGGGGGGGGGGTGGCGCGGGCGGTTGCAGAGGCCCCGCGCACTTCCTCGAGGCATTAAAATTAAATGCCGGGGGATCACGTGAGGCCTCTGCAATGCTATTACTTACCTTGACTCTGCCGGCGTCACTCGTGTCCATGGCAACGCGGTGTTAAATTACGCCGCGGGGTCATGTGACGTCACCCTCGTCAAATGCCGCTGCAGGTCACGTAACGCCGCATCAAGGTAAGGGGGGGGGGCGCGAGCACCAACAGAGGGAAGGCAGGGGGGCGAGCTGCAAAAGTTTGTGCTCCCCTGGTATAACCAATAAATAATATAGCTGATATAGCAATCTGGTTGTCGCTAGAGAGAGATTATAATGGCAGTGAGAATTAGTGGCCAGAATTAATAACAGTGCAATTACTAAAAAGTAGTTGTAATAAAATAATAATAAACACTATGCCTAAACACAATAAAAGTCCAGAAACTTAGCTCTAATAGCTATGTTATAACTCAATCATAAAAGGATCCAATTCGGGCGTCCTCTGGAGCCCTGGCAGCTCTCTTCAGGGAAACAACCACCTCCTCGATAGATATCTAAACAAAACAAAAAGAAGAGAAAGCGCCCGCTCCATGTGTAAATTTGGTTTAACAATTTCATTTCCTGGACAAGATAAAAATAACAAACTCACAAACGCCCGTTTGGTAAAAGCATTGTGTGAGACAGGCTCGGGCTCCGTGGTAATCCGGTGGTCAATCCGCAGCTCCAGACTTTGGACGATGACCGGGAAACTCGATAGGCTGCGCCCCTCGCAGTGTGGTCCTCCGGCAATCTGTAGTATGCAGTTGTGATTCCACTCTGTAATTCCGGTGTCTCGTCTTGGTTGCGTACCAACTTCCCTTCCCGGCGTCAAGACGGATAGTGTGGCAATAACGAGAAGAAAGTACCTACGCGTTTCTTCAGCACACGGCCGATTTCATCAGGGGATAATGCTACAACTCACTCGTAATGGTTTTATAGTCCTACAGTCCAATTGGTAATAGCATAATAGATCACATGTGTTACTGATTTTAGATAATACAGTAATAGATTCTTGTATGACACACACACACACACATATATATATATATATATACACACATACGTATGTATGTATATATATATATATATATAATATATATATATATATATATATATATATACACACACACATACATCTATTTACACACACACACATACATACATACATATAAAACGGTCTTCTTCGGAGAGAAGAAGATATATATATGTATATATATATATATATATATATATATATACATATATATATGTGTGTGTATATGTGTATATATATATTTACACACACATATACACACACATAATGTTATAGGTTAGCGGTGCGTGAACTGGGGGGCGGGAGATTTGTCTGGGGGTGCGCGGGCGGGTGCATAGGTCCCGCGCTCCTCCCCAAGGCATTTAAATGAAATGCCGGGGATCACGTGAGGCCTCTGCAACAGTAACACTGACCGGGATTCAGACACGTCTCCATGGCAACGTGGCATCAAATGACACCGCGGTCATGTGACGTCACTCGACCCCGGAGTGTGCTGGCAGGTAGGAGAGGGGGCGCAAGACCGGGGGAGGCCAGGCAGGGGGACGCAGCTTCAGAAGTTTGCGCTCCCCTGTTATAGATTACCATGCCAACAAATTGTAATAGTGCTACAGGGATCAATAAATATTACATTTAATACTTAATTATTGTGATGTTTCTAATCTACTGTGTGTTACAAATAACATTAATATCTTACAACTGAATACATTGCAATAATGTGATACCTATTTATTTGTGATTTAAAGTGTGTTACATAGTGATAAATTATCTAATAAATAAATCTTAAACTAATCCCACACAGTGACTACTTAATTCTGTGAATAAATGTGTTTTTAATGTCATTACTATGAAGGAGATGAAGATATAGTGTATATATAAATTCCTACCTGCAAACGCCGTCTTAGCCTGTCAGAATACGCGCAGAGTGACCTGTCGTGACACGTCAGGTCACTCTGTAACCGAACCCGGATCTGTGACGCATATGTACTGAGGTGGGGTTGGATCCCCCACGGTTATTTCTTGTTTTATTAATAAATAATTTACTATATTTTAATCTCTGGTGCGCATTGTGTGCATTTTTCTTCTTGCCTGCACAGTGCTTCAGATGCTGCATCTGAAAAAATGCCGGTGGATCGGGATGTGAGGTAGGGAAGTGACGTCCGCGCCGGAACGTTATTGCCACGCCTCCAAATATTCATTGCCACACCCCCAAATCGCGCCGAAGCATACCCTGCAAAGCCATAAAAAAGCTCAGACTTCAGCAAGTGTATTGCAGCGTGTGCGCCTTCCCTCCGTCTGAAATACTATAGACGCAGCCTTATCGACGCTTACTAAATAGGCCCGTGTCTCTCTCTCTCTCTGTGTCTCTCTGTGTCTCTGTCTCTCGCTGTGTGTCTCTGTCTCTCTCTGTGTGTCTCTGTCTCTCTCTGTCTGTCTCTCTGTCTCTCTCTGTGTGTCTCTCTGTGTCTCTCTCTCTCTCTCTGTGTCTCTGTCTCTCTCTGTGTGTCTCTGTCTCTCTCTGTGTGTCTCTGTCTCTCTCTGTGTGTCTCTGTCTCTCTCTGTGTGTCTCTGTGTCTCTGTGTGTGTCTCTGTGTCTCTGTCTCTCTCTGTGTCTCTGTGTCTCTGTGTGTCTCTGTTTCTCTCTGTGTGTCTCTGTGTGTGTCTCTGTATCTCTGTCTCTCTCTGTGTCTCTGTGTGTGTCTCTGTGTCTCTCAAATCAAATCAGCTTGATTGGCATGTCAAAAAAACATTTCAGTATTGCCAAAGCATGAGTAATAGGGGGTGTGGGACAATGATTACACGAATACTAGGGGGTACGGTATAATGGTTATACAGTACATTACTTTTGTCTCTCTCTCTCTGGGCCTCATGCAGAGAGCATCGTTATTTCAAAATTCGCCATTTTTTGTACAATTTCGCGCAGAAACCGGCAGAAAATGGCGAGTTACGAAAAACGCGCCATTTTGTTTTTTCTATTGCTAAAACTCGCCTCGCGGCTGGCGAGAACCTCCGTCTCGCCATTTTTAAAACTCTCCGAATGCAGAGAGGTACGAACGGCATGTAGCGGCTGTTCGCGCCAGGGAAATGGCGCGATTTTCTCATTTTTGCCGCGCCAGGAAAAGTTGGCAATAAAATGGCGCTCGCCGCCTATAGCAAAGGGGGGAAAAAAGCCGCGATTTTTTTTTTACACATTTCTGAAGCGCGCATCTTTCCCATTCAAACTCGCCACACGCATCCATGTTAAACATAGCAGAATTCGCACTTTTCTGCATATGGAGAATAAAACTCTCCAAAAAAGCTACTTTTTATGAAATTCGCCAATTTGAAAATTCTATGCTCTCTGCATGAGGCCCTCTGTGTCTGTCTCTCTCTCATTCTCTGTGTCTCTCTCATTCTCTGTGTCTCTCTCATTCTCTGTGTCTCTCTCATTCTCTGTGTCTCTCTCATTGTCTGTCTCTCTCTCATTCTCTGTCTCTCTCTCATTCTCTGTCTCTCTCTCATTCTCTGTCTCTCTCTCTCATCCCTGTATGATAGGTATGTTCCAACTCTATTTTTTCTCTTCTTTTCCGTTTGAGAGGAGGGAGTCCCTCACCTCTTCAGCCACACACCAGGAACGCTGGATTGCTTTCAGACACTCGGAGAGGCGGATACAGTCGTGGATTGCAGGCACTGATTTATCTGGTAAATACCGCAAACATGCTTGAACAAGGGCCGTAGACATTTTATTTGATGGTTTAGATTACCATTGTCTGTGGTTGTTAGTTATTGGTATTAGAGTTTTTTGATGTTGTTACGAATCAAATACATTTTGAAGTAGTAATCCCCTCCGAACTGGGCATTCCTGGCCAATAATGCCCTGGCTGTAAAAGTTGAAGGGCCCAAGCAAAGCCCCCACCTCTATACACACTAACACTGCAGGGGCATCAAAGTGTCTCATTGTCATGGCAACGGGGGGTGTCACGTGATGTCATTTGTTTAATAAATTATTTTTTAAGGTGTCCCGGTTTTTCATTTTCGAAATCTGGTCACCTTATGTATTTATGCTGCATTCAGTGTTGTAATGTGCTGTAATTGGGTTACATGGCGTACATAGTGTATATACCGCATTCAGGGTAAGTGCTGTATGTGGATTATAAAGTGTATATATGCTGCATTCAGGGTTATAAGGTCGTTTATAGAGTATATACTGCATTCACGGTTACGTGCGGCATGTGGAGTATAAGGTGTATATATGCTGCATTCAGTGTTATAATGTGCTTTAAGTGGGTTACATGGCGGGTATAGTGGATATACTGCATTCAAGGTTACGCGCCGTATTGGATTATAACGGGTATATATGCTACAGTCAGTGTTATAATGTGCGGTATTTGGGTTACAGGGGTGTATACGGTACCGCAGGCGTGGTGGCGTGCCGTATTTTGATTATATGGCATACACTGCGATCACGGTTACGTGCTGGGTTCTGAATATAATGTTTATAGACCACATGCGCGGTTACATGACGGGTTTGGATTATATGGCGTATATGCTGCATGCTTGGCTTCGGGCCATTGCGTGGAGCATAGGGGTATGTATATACTGCCTTTGGGGGTCATGTGCTGTATTGGTCCAGCGTTACATGCTACATTCAGGACGACGTGGGGTATACGGTGCGTTATGTTGCAGGCAGAGGTATAACGCGTGTAGGGGTTAATTTCACTTCCTGTTCAGCGCAGGCCATGGTAGGGCATGGGTAATCCCTCTTCCTGTTCAGCACTTGGCTCCCTCTATCGTATGGGTAATCCCATTTCCTGTTTAATATACGGCCCTGCGGTTGTATGGGTAACCCCACTTCCTGTTCAGCACATGGCCCTGCTATGGACGGGTAACCCCCCACTCTCTGTTCAGCACAGGGCCGCATGCCTCTGGTTTGGTGTGGGTAATCCCACTTCCTGTTCAGCGCATGGCCAGGGATGGTGCGGATAATCCCACTCCCTGACTGGGCACGATCAGGAAAATATGCTGGTATAGCAAATATGCATGCGGGAAGGGGGTAAAGGGGCGGTTGCAAATAGCAGGCCTAACCCCCCTTCTTCGGTTAGCAGGAGGTCCCATGTATCGATGATAACATATCAATTCATGTTTCTTTCAGTCAGTTTCGGTACCTCGTGCGAGTAGCAATTCAGTTTTCATCCGGATCGGATCCGCCTCCGTCGGCCCTCGATACTTCCCATACTCACAGAAAAACTCAGTAGACGGAACACATAGTTAAATCACGCAAATTGAAATGACACTCCCGCGACACTTAGCGCATCAATCAGAATGTACTTCGTAGACAAAATCATACAACTGCAGGCTGACGCGCGAAGCAAGGAAGAAGGCTGGTTCCAGAGTCAGCTGTTGATGCTCATGCACCGGCAGAGTCACCAGCAGTAGTGACACCAGCGATAAGCGCAGCGCCAGTTCTAGCAACGCTAATCGCATCAGCAGCGGCGATAGCTACAGCTATAGCGACAGTCGTAGCGCCAGCATTGGGGGCGGCACCAGCGGTAGCGACACCTGTAGTTCCAGCAGCGGCAGTGGCCGCGGTTCCCCCGCAGGCGGTTAACAACACACCTCTAGGGGCCGGTGGGCTGGCCGGGCTAGTGGACTCACCATCCTCCACGCTCCCCCTCCCTCAGGCGGCACCCGCCTCAGAGGAGCTAGCCAAGGATAAGAGGATGCCCGATGCGGCATATAAGGTCTCTTATACATCCAGACCTAGCTCAGTGGGCTTGCACTTGCTGAAAGAGGTGAAGGACAAGATATGGGCCGGGGAGTACGTAGATATATTATCTCTGCTACCAGGCTACAGGGAGGCAGGCGTTGGCCGCGTCCTCAAAGACGGGGGAAGCGAAGAAGGTGGATGTGGAAAAGAGGCTTTTCCCACACACCTTTCGCAATTGGTCTAAGGCATTTGTTATCCTGGCTGGAGTAATTGGGGAGAAGGATCCCCAGGCGTGCGCCTCGCTCTTTACGTATCACGACATGATCGAGGAAGCACACCACGCTTACGGGGGAACGGGTTGGTGGACATATGACCAGTGCTTTAGGCAATCAATAAAGGCCCAAGAGGTGGTGATACCATGGAACGTCAAGGACGTCAACCTTTATTTGCAGTTTGTGTCTGGGGGCGGGGCAGATTCCTTTCGAGGGAGCGGCACCGGAGGTAGGGGGACATGGCGGAATAACGTACCAGGGACTAGCCAGTCGCTGCGCACCAACTCGGGCGTCTGTTGGCCGTTTAACCTGTCCAACTGCACGTACGACAACTGCCGTTTCCAACACATCTGCTCCTTTTGCGGCGGCCGCCACGCCCAGGCAAAGTGTTTTAAGAAGGGCGGTCGCAGGGGGAGGAGCGAAGGGCGGAAGTTTGGACGCGAGGGTAGCGACTCCAATAATCGTCGCCAATTTGGCACCGTGGCTAGCAAGGTATCCCAATAGGGAAGCAGCCCAGCTACTCTTAGCTGGGTTTAAGGAGGGGTTTAGGATCCCGTTTGAATATCAAGCGGGATCTGAGTTTAGTCGGAACTTGAAATCGGTCAGGACACACGGTGACGTAGCTAGGGAAAAGGTCTGGAAGGAAGTCCAATTGGGAAGAATGGCTGGCCCCTTCGAGTCCCCTCCCTTGCCTAGTCTCAGGATTTCCCCATTGGGAGTGGTACCCAAAAAAAGAGGCTGGGGAGTATAGGTTGATACAACACCTATCCTACCCCGAGGGGTCGTCGGTAAACGACGGCATTGACAGGGAGTTGTGTTCGGTGTCTTACGCGAACTTCGATCAAGCCGCAGCGCTGGTGGAAAGGATGGGAGAAGGGGCTCTAATGTCAAAAGCTGACATCAAATCGGCCTTCAGACACTTGCCAGTCCACCCCGAGTGCTTTCATTTGCTAGGCTGCATGCTCGAAGGTCAGTACTACATAGACTTATGCTTACCAATGGGAGGGGCGCTTTCTTGTTTTTATTTCGAGACATTTAACACCTTCCTAGAATGGGTGGCCCGGAAGAGGGTGCAAGCAGCGGGGGTCATGCACTACTTGGACGACTTCCTTTTTGTTGGCCCCAGGGGTTCGGACTTATGCGCTAGGTGGCTGTTTGAATTTTCAGCCCTGGCGCGTGAGTTCGGCGTTCCTTTGGCCGACGAGAAGACGGTGCGGCCAACAACCACTCTTACCTTTTTGGGCATAGAAATCGACTCTGAGGCGATGGAGTACAGGCTCCCTCCGGAGAAGCTGGTCGCCCTAAGCAGGCTTCTCCGCGAATTCATAGCTCTCAAGAAAACATCATTGAGGCACTTCCAGGCGCTGCTAGGCCACTTAGTATTTGCTGCGCGCGTAATGCCGGCTGGGAGGGTTTTCGCCAGGCACCTCTCCGCAGCAACGGTCGGGGTGAGACGACCCAACCACTTCATCCGCATCACCGCCGAAATCCGAAAGGACTCGACGGTGTGGCTGCGTTTTTTAAAGGATTATAACGGCAGAACCTTGTGGCGAGGTCCCCCATCCAACAACACAGAGTTGCAGTTGTTTACAGACGCCTCAGGGTCAGTCGGTTTTGGGGCCTACTTCGGTGGGGCATGGTGCGCGGAGCGGTGGCCTCCCCACTGGCGGGGGACGCCGCTCATTAAGAACTTGGCGTTCTTGGAACTATTTCCCTTGCTCGTCGCAGTGCGCCTGTGGGGTCACTTATTCGCGAATAAGCAAGTAATTTTTTGGACAGACAACATGGGTGTAGTGGAAGCCGTGAACAATTTCGGCTCACGCTCCCCGCCGGTGCTGTCCCTTCTGCGCTGTTTCGTACTGGCATGCTTGCAATTGAACATAGCGTTCAAGGCTCGACATGTCCCGGGGGTGGTGAATAACATTGCTGATGCCTTATCCCGGTTACAGATGGCGCTGTTTCGGAGACTGGCCCCCGGGGCGGACCTAATCGGCAGTCCATGCCCTGCAGACCTTTGGGTGCTGGCGACGACCAAGTGACCTCGTTGGTACGATCATCGCTGGCTCCGGGTACGTGGCGGGCCTATTCGGCAGCGTGGCGCGATTATCAAAGTCTGGCAGGGGAATTGGGTCTCGATGTATTGGGAGTCGGGACCTTGCTATCATTTGTCCTAAACTTAAGGGCAGGGGGTTTATCGGGAGGATCCATAGGGAAAAAAGTGACAGGGGTCTCCTTCTTTTTGCAGCTAGAGGGCAAGGGGGACCCAACGAAGGCGTTTATCATCAAAAGGGTCCTAGCGGGGTTAACAAAGGGGACGGCGACAAATGACAGCAGACGGCCAGTGACACCAGCGATATTAGAAGGTTTAATGCAGGCCACAGACAGAGTGTGCCTATCGGGGTTGGAGGCGAAACTTTTCCGGCTGACGTTTGCATTGGCTTTCTTCGCAGCACTGCGAGCTGGGGAGTTGGTGTGCGCGTCGCGCAAGGGCGAGGGAGGGATGCAGTTTGAGGACATAGTCTTAGGGGAAGGGTGGGTCAAACTACACGTGAAAAGGTCAAAAACAGACCAGCGGGGAAGGGGAGCGTGGATATCTTTGCTAGGGCTACCAGGGACCAAATTTTGCCCAGTGAGCACGCTCAGGGAATACTTGGCATGCAGGCCAGACGGTCAGGGCCCCCTGCTCCTTCACGCGGACGGGGTACCGTTATCTAGATTCCAGTACCTGTGGGTTTTCCGCATGTGTCTAAGACACCAGGGCCTCGACGAGGCACAATACGGGACACATTCGTTCCGGATTGGGGCGGCAACGGAAGCATCACGCGCGGGGCTGTCAGTAGCTGCGATACAAAAGATAGGGCGATGGAAGTCTAACAGATACCGGTCCTATATCACCCCACTCTGCCACATAACCAGGATGTTGACGCCCACCTGATGACATCAGAGCTACCATATGGCGCCCCCTAGTGACGTCAGACGTCTAGGTCTAAATCCCTGGCAATACAGCATAGAGCTGTCTTGGAGGACTGCAGCCACAGCCACACCTCTCCCCAGACTGAACACTCCCCCATGTGTGGCTGTGGCTGCAGTCCTCCAAGACAGCTCTATGCTGTATTGCCAGGGATTTAGACCTAGACGTCTGACGTCACTAGGGGGCGCCATATGGTAGCTCTGACGTCATCAGGTGGGCGTCAGCATCCTGGTTATGTGGCAGAGCCGGGAGGGGTGAGTATCAGGGGGGGTGGTATATATTGTGACTGTTTCTTGTGTTTGGTAGCCTTCACCTTGAGAAAGGCAGTATTTGACTGCCGAAACGTTGGACTTTATGGCATATTAAACCTCCTTTGAGTAAGACCGTGTGCCTGCTTCTTCTTCTTTGTCCGGCTACAGGAAGGGTCAGGAGACAGGGAGGACAGAGGCAGGAGAACCCCATCTGGCTCCGGCCTTGCCTGTCCTTACAAATACAAACATACAACCCCTCACTAAATAACATAGCCCTAACCCCATGTAATAATCCTGGGGGTAAACAAAATAATGGTTTTATGAATATTGTAATGGTTTATTAGGGACCTAGGAGGTGGCCAGTGGGGCTGTTATGTGTATTTGTGTTTATTGTGGGTAGCGGGGGTGGGTGAACGGGGTATTGGCCCCAAGGATGGGTGTTTAGGCCTACCGGGTGGGGGGGTAGTGGGAGGGGTTAACCCCTTCATTACCTTAGCGGTATTAACCACTAAGTTAAAGAAGAGGTTAAGTCATCCCCCAACCCCCTGGCAAGGCCTAAACACCCACCCAGGGCCAAATACCACCTTCTCCCACCCCCGCTACCCACAATAAGCCTGGCACGGGTATATAACCCCTTCATTGCCTTGGCGGTAATGAAGTTGCCTGTAAATGCATTTTTTATGCATGGGATTCATGCCGGGGGTCTCTGGTGCTGATATTAATGGATATCAGCTCTGGGACACATGCATGTTATTTTCATCGCAGCTTCACCCCACCTTCTTGCCAACTTTTGTGGCGGGACAATTTGGAGAAGAAACAGCAATTTTAAAGTGGCGATCAGCCGCAATAAGCTGATCAGGGCTTATAGAATTGAGCGTGTTTGAAAAACTGGCGATCAGTGCCGAAAAGTGGCTTATCACCGCGCGTCTGCCGATTTTATTTATTTATTTATTTTCCGGCAAAAAAAAAAACGGTTATTTTTGCTCTAATCGCCAGCTTCTCTGGGCTTACTGAATCGCTGTAGGCGATTACTGCATGAGGGCCTTAGGGAGGATTTGTTCCTGTAAAGTACACCTAGTTTGGCATAGGATTTGGATGTCAGGGTATCAATGTGCAACCCAAATGTTAAATGGGAGTTGAACTATATGCCCAGATATTTCAAACCAGTAACAGGGGCTAGGATGGTATTAGAGCTGGTTTTTATCTGAAGCTCTGTCATTGGCAGCTTTAGCAATTTAGCTCTGGTCCCAAATACCATTGTTACAGTCTTGTCAGTGTTTAAAATCAGTTTGTTTTGGGAAATCCAGTTTCAAGTCTCAAAAAATCAGATTGAAGTATGTGTTCAAGGTCAGAGAGGCGAGGGCTGCGTGCATATAGGATAAGATCTAAGGCCACTCACAATATAAATTCCTCATCTATCCGACATAAGTATAAAATATACTCTACCTAGACCCCTAATACAGAGTTACCCACCTTATACGGGAGCAGCTGCCAGACGAGTATAGTAAATGTATCTTATTTCTTTAGCCACTGGAGGGCAGCGTGGAGTTGCAAGGAGTGGCGCCCGTAAGGACGACATGCCAGTTAGGCGGAAGGAGAAGCGCACACACTTTTATGTGAAACGGATATATTTGGGGAGGGATTTAGGAGTCTGAGTGAGAAAATTGATATTTTGTCACAATGGAAAAATGGAAAAATTAACCATTTAAATATGCACAGATTTTATCCCACTTTTGGAAATTAGGGATGTTGCCTAAAAGTTTGAGAATGCACAAAGTGCCACCCCTGGGCTTTAATGAAGCAGCATTTGTGGGATAAGGGGAACAGCATTCTGTATAAAGGTATTTTGGGCTCGATATAAATAATTGAAGCCAAAAACTAATATTAAGGGGCCTATGCAGAGAGCAGCGCGAACGGAAATTTCGGCGTTTTTTAGCGCTATATGGCTATAATAAGGTTGGAAATGGCGAGTTGAGTAAAAAGCGCCATTTTTTTATTTTTTTTTAGTAGAACTCGCCGCACGGCTGGCGAGAACCAAAATCTCGCCAGTTTTGAAAAGAGCCGTATGCAGAAAGGTACGATCGCCATCTAGGGGCTGTTCGCGCCATTAAAATGGAGAGAAATTCTACAATTAGCTCCGCCAGCAAAAGTTGGCAGGAAACTGGAGCTCACCGGCGAGAGTGAAAAGAAAAAAAAAAAACGCGCTTTTTTTCAAACATGTTTCACCAGCGCGCATCTCGCCGGTTGAAACTCTCCATAATCAAGCATGATTTTAAATGCAGTTTTCTGACCTTTCTGCATATGGAGATAAAATCACGCCATTACAGGTACAATTTATTACCAATTCCAATTATTTCCAGCGCTGCTCTCTGCATACACTGGCGACACACTTTATTCGAGCTCGGCTAGTCCCACGAATTCGGGTATACCCGGGTGTTTTGAGGTTTGTGACTGTTTTCTGCCCGAGTGCATTGAGTTATTTTCCGGCAGGGATTGAAGCATTTTATTCCCGCTGGCTGCAATACTGCACAGTACATATATATATACTGCATTACAATTCATGAATTTATGCCATCTGGTAGACACGTGAAGCATTGCAGCCTATTAAATCCTAATCATTATCATTTAACAGATCAGCCGCCCATCAGCCAGGCATGAACCCAGGCTGGGAAGGCAAATGCAACGGGGCTTGCCAGAGGTGAGGAGCGGCGCATTCCAGGTATCTGCCAGGTACATACCGGGTATTTGCTCGAATAAAGTGTGTCGGTGCAGTAGGCCCCTAAGTAAATTGAGAATGGAAAAATATTCAGCACAAACGTACAGAATGTGATGTTCTGAGAGATCTTACAGATGTTATCAAATCCCACAATGAATGTATAGAAAATGTCTGTATAGAACGAGTCAAACAAGAATATGCCAATAAAACGTTTAATTGGGAGATACAGGGGCCACAATTCAGGTCAGTTAGCTGGAAGAAGGGAAGCCGGTCAGCCGGTAGAGCCGGTCAGCCTGTCAGCCAGTAGAGCAGGTCAGCCGGTCAGCCAGAAGAGCAGGTCAGCCGGTCAGCCAGTAGAGCAGATCAGCCGGTAGAGCAGGTCAGCCGGTCAGCTCTGAGATCAGCATTACTTATATCCCCTAAACGTTGTCCCCTGCATGTAATGCGCAGAACAGCCTACACTGCATATACTGTACATGAGATACTTAACCCTTTCTTTTCGCTCGACTCTAATCTGAATGATTTGCTAATTGGTTTGTAATTAGAGAGATATTTGTAGCAGAATCCCATGTATGTTCTTTTTACCTTTTTAGATACTGTTTTGTGTTATAAAAGATATGACAGATCAGAGGGGCTTCCTGTTTGCACTCGTGTTTTGGCAGAAGTGTATATGTGACCCTATAAATCTCCCTCACACCTGGCTTGGCAGTGTGACACTAGTGCAGCGACCTGGGGAAGAATCACTGAGCTGTTAGCAATAGATACAACGGATAGAAAAGACACTACACATAGGTTGGATTAAAGAGAGTATTTTATTGAAATAATTAATCTCTTTGCTGGTAGGGGCCTGCAGCACATTGCAGAGCGATATAGTAACACGCAGATCAATGCACTGCAGGCCCCTCTGGCAGCAAAGGAGTGAAGACCAATGCAGGGTGTATAAAGATCTCACTGATAATTCATGCACAAAGGGCAGTTTGTTGCTGTGATCCAGAGGAAGGCGAAACATAACCCCTGCTGTGCAATGGGGGGAAAAAATTCCTTCCTGACCCCATTAAATGGCGATCGGATGGTCCCTGGATCACTGCGCAGTGAGATCAGATGGAACAGCACAGATCAGCGTTGTTATACACAGGGGCACACTCAGTATATAGAGATGCGGGTGATGGGGCCCTTGTGCCCCTGTGTATAACTCACCTGCTCCCCCATTCCCCTGCATATCTATCCCATTCACCCCTTTTCCTCCCGCATACCTCGCAGGGCCGGCCGGCCATTAGGCGGTCGCCTAGCGCGCAAAGGTCCTAGGGGCGCATTAATAATCATTATTATTTTTTCCTCTTATTATTTCTAATTTATTTATCTTTTTTTTAAAATTATTATTCTTTTTTTTATCCAGTATTTTGGCGCCCTTTTATTTTTATTTTGCATCGCGCTGGGGTGCGGTCGCACCCCCTGCAGCCCCGATAGCTACGCCACTGTTTATTTTATTATTTTATTTATCTTATTATTTTTTATACAACTGGGGCACAAATTTTAAGTTTCGCCTGGGGCGCATGAAACCCGTGCTCCGGCCCTGCTCCTTGTTCTCTCTCACCCTCTCACGCCCAATATCCCAATCTCCCTATAGTACCTGCCCCTCCCGCAGCCTTCCTGATCTTATCTGCCTCTCCTGCGGTCAAACCAACTTCTCATGGCCCCTAGAATACCCCTGGATCTACGCCCTGGCTCCTCTGCTACCTGCTCCCGGGGTCTGCTGCTCCGCCTAAAAAAGGTGAAACAGCAGATCTGTCCGCACCTCTCGTATTCTGCTACCTGCTCCCGGGGTCTTCTCCTCCGCCTAAAAAAGGTGAAGCAGCAGATCCGTCCACACCTCTCGTATTCTCCTAGGCCATCGTCCACCACGTCGCCAGACTTGACATCCGCTTCGTCGTCTGCCTCATCGGCCGCCTTGTAGCCCACCTCTTCGCACCACTTGACGCCCGCTTTATCGTATGCCTCGTCGTCCGCCTCGTAGCCCGCCTCGTCGTCTGGTGGCACAAAGGGCACCACCTTCGTGCGTGTCCTGATCTGCAGGAGACATGAAGTGTTTGTAACCAGGGACAGTGATACTCTGTATCGCAAGAGCTCCTGTGCCACTTATACCCCCTCCCCAATACCACATTATACCGCCCTCCACAGGGCAAATACCCATTATACCCACCTCCCCAGGCTCAGTACCCAGTTATACAACCCTCCCAAGGCCCAGTACCCAGTTATACAACCCTCCCAAGGCCCAGTACCCTGCTATACGCCCCTCCCCAGGCCCAGTACCCGTTATACCCACCTCACAAGGCCCAGAACCCGTTATACCCACCTCACCAGGCCCAGTACCCATTATATACCCCTCCCCAGAAGGTCATGTTTCTATTTATCAAAAATACATTGAGTTACCTCTGGTTTTCAAGCATGTCCTGGGGGAGTTATCACAGAGACACAGAAACGTCGCTGAGTTTGGTGAGTAACTCCCTTAAACTCTCAGCAGTTGAATTCCCCATTAGGTGCTTAATGCGTTAAAAACAAGCGTTGCTATTTCTTTGCATGAAGTTGCAGGTAATTGGAAGAGTTACACAGTGACGGCTATTTCATCACTCACCTTCTTCCATCGAATCGGTCTTAGCGGTAGTGATCTCAGTATTATTTCCTCCTTCACATCGGATATCCATATCCATTCTTCGCCTCTGATCTGTATGCAAGACAATGCTTTAAGACAGGGTTGCGCAACCTTTTTCCCCTGCTCCCCCCTCCACCCTCCCCACCTTGTCTCCGACGTTCTGATATAACGACGTCATGTGATATCACGTTGCTATGGCAATGCCACATCATGTGACGCCACGTTGCTGTCTCCAGAAGCCGCCGGAGACAAGGAAAGGGAACTTACAGAGGCCTTGCGTGCGATTTCCGGCATTTAATTTAAATGCTGTGGGGAAGAGCGAGGGGCCACTGTAAGCGCCGAGCCCCTCCTCCCTCCTCCCCAAGAAAATGTCGCACCCCTCGATTTGCGCACCCCTGCTTTAAGAGATATTCTGGGATCCTCCATCGGACCCTTCCTCATATTGACTGACCTTGCAGTGCTCTGCACTGACTTGCACTGACCTGCTATGATGCCTCTCAAAATACCATGCTAACTCATTCTGAACATACATGTGTCCTTTCTACATGTTACTCAGCTTGTATGGGCCACAGACAGCTTTCCCGGGGTCCAGGACTAGTTGCCACCGGGGACACTCACCCATGGGTCGGCGACCTTGCGAGAACCCACCCCCCCAACCTGTTTTCTCTTGCATTGCCATAGACAACAACATTTCAGCCTGCTGGCCTTTCTCAGGTAAAGTGGCTAAACCCACTAAAGCCAGTAAAGAAAGGCCAGCAGCCGAAACATTGTAGTCTGTGGCACAATAAATTATCTTTTTTTATTCAAATCCGTGTGCCCTTTTCCATCAATCATATTGTATACATTGGACGAAATGCCGGTCTTCCCTGAGACTAAGGGGCACCGGTAAAAGTATGACTAATTGTTTTTTTTAGTGTGCAGCAAATCCCCATCATTTTTGCGTTCTCTTGCTCTGCCCCAATCTGACACACCACCTTGCTCTCTCACCCCCCTCTTACACTCCCGCGTCACCCTTTCCTTCCCCAAAGGTTGTCCTTTAATCAGATCTTACCCAAATTGTCTCCATCTCCCTTGGAAATGTTCTGTCTTTAAACTGTGCGGCTCCTCTTGATCCGGAGTTTCTTAGCTGACCCCTTTAGGTTTCGGCTCCGAGGGTCTAAAAAATAAGCGACTCCGAAAAGATGTGAAATATGCGCACGGGTGCTAATGGGGCACTGAGGGGGAGACTTAAATACTAGTAAATATAATCTACTGTGCTAACAAATATAATCTATTAACTAACAAATATAATTTATTAAACTAACAAATATATCTTATTAAACTAAGAAATATAATTTATTAAACTAAGAAATATAACTTATTAAACTAAAAAATATAACTTATTAAACTTACAAATATAATCTATTTAACTAAATAAATATCTATTAAACTAAATAAATATCTATTCAAATAAATAAATATAATCTACTTCAAAACAATACAATAAAAAGCTGGAGAAATGATACGTTAACCAAGCCACAGATGTGATGCCAATGAGCGTTGAACTCCTTGCAGATCCACCGTCAGCTGGTTGTGGCAGAAAATGGTGACATGCAGTAGAACAGAGTGGTTGAGCTGTAACCACGGCAGTCAGGTCAGAAATCAACACAATATTTTTTGAAATTTAGAATGAGAATGTTCAGTATGTCACATTCTGGGCTCAGACTCTGAGCCCTGTCACATGTTAGCAGCTTGTGATAATAGAAAGTATCCATATACTGGGATGTGATAAGAGACATTATAGTCATTTTATACTGGGTCCCATAACCTGCTTTATATGAAGTATCATTTTACACTAGTAGAGATGTTACATTTTGAAAAAATAGCGCTTCTGGCGACAATGTTCATTTTCTCTACAAATGATAAATGAAAAAGTTGGATAAAACGTTATATGTGTGTGCGCGCGCGCAATATATATATATATATATATATATATATATATATATATATATGAGTAAAAAGAGAAAAAAGTAACCCGTATGGGAGCACTCAGGTATGCAGATTAACATATAGTATTTTATTTATTTGACACAGTGCAAAAAAGGATAAGTAAACAGTACATGATTAAAAACACTTAAAAAAGGCTAGGACCCCTGTCACGGGTACTACCCATAGACACAAGTGGGCAAAACTAGGGAATGACTCAAATTGTCAACCCTTAACATGAAAATGGATAGTGACTCAAGAAACACTTGGATAGGTCAGAATAAATCACAACGGGTTAATGGGTTCACAGGCACCTATACAAAGCTAAAGATAATACGTACTACACACCAATGAAGTGACTAGTCAAAATATAAATGACAATCTTAAACCATCATGAATCTGCTTGAGCATACAATTATGTAACCAATACCAACAGCACAAATAAATCACTTGAAGGAAAAAGGTGGCATGATGGGATGAAGTCACTAGATGTGTAGAGCAATGAAGTGTGTGAATAGCATGTATGGAAAATTGCCTGATGAACACCTATTAGATAACCTTGTGTGTGTTGTCAGTATCCATAATGAAAAAATAGAGTGTCACAGTCCAGAGATTAGTTGCACCAGTGCTGGGTAGCATAGTTACGTGAACATCTGTCAGGGGTCCTGCCTAGCACCCCCACTCCGACGCACCCCCACTCCAAGTCTAAGTCTCTGGACGAAACGCGTCCATGCTATTCACACACTTCATTGCTCTACACATCTAGTGACTTCATCCCATCATGCCACCTTTTTCCTTCAAGTGATTTATTTGTGCTGTTGGTATTGGTTACATAATTGTATGCTCAAGCAGATTCATGATGGTTTAAGATTGTCATTTATATTTTGACTAGTCACTTCATTGGTGTGTAGTACGTATTATCTTTAGCTTTGTATAGGTGCCTGTGAACCCATTAACCCGTTGTGATTTATTCTGACCTATCCAAGTGTTTCTTGAGTCACTATCCATTTTCATGTTAAGGGTTGACAATTTGAGTCATTCCCTAGTTTTGCCCACTTGTGTCTATGGGTAGTACCCGTGACAGGGGTCCTAGCCTTTTTTAAGTGTTTTTAATCATGTACTGTTTACTTATCCTTTTTTGCACTGTGTCAAATAAATAAAATACTATATGTTAATCTGCATACCTGAGTGCTCCCATACGGGTTACTTTTTTCTCTTTTCACTCATACTATTTACAACCCGTGAGCACCGCCAATTCTTACTGATGTAAAGTTATTTATTGGCTTATGGTGGCATTAATATTGCAAAAGTAGATGCGAGGTTTTTTTCCCCACCTTCCCCCCTTTTTTCCCCCCGTTATTTGAACACATATATATATATATATATATATATATATATATATATACATGTAGAGGTATCAGTACTGTGTTAGCCGAGCTTCAATAATCAAAAAATAAATAGATGATACCGTTCTGTGGCTAACGAAATGCTTTTATTTGTGCGAGCTTTCGAGATACACTGATCTCTTCTTCCGGCGATGTTACAATGAATGAAGCAAGGATAACTTAAAAACAGTGTCTCTTGGAATGTTATCTGTGCTTCTCCTTCCCCCGGTGTGGATGTGTTTTATGGCTAGAGGTGTCAAAGGGTAACTGAAAGCAAGTGAAGAAAGAGTGTGTATGTGTATCAGTGTGAATAAAAATGAATGGAGAGCCCACAGTATAAACAGTGCTCTACACAAAGTGTGTGTGGAGTGAGAGGGATATAAATGGTGTGGGTGGGTGTGGAAATGTGAGAGTTTGTAGCACAACTAAAAGTGTGTGTGGATACTATGTGGTCCCTATTGGTGTATATGGATGGAAAAATAAGGAGTATTAGTATGTGTGAGAGACAGCTGTGTGTGCATACATATAGCACAGTATGTACAGACATGGCCTTTAGCGCTCATGGGAAGAGAGTTCGCTAGTGTCAGTAATGTCTCATAAAATTTCGATCTCTGTTTAGGCCACTGCTAAGTGTCCCGAACAGTTGCATAAATTTGTATTCATGCAACCGTCTCTCTTTCGGGGTTTTAAGATTACCTTTGAGTATGGCAACCCTCAGATCGTTCATCTTATGGCCAGAGTCAGAGAAATGTTCGCCAACAGGACTGTCTCTTGTTCCGCGTGTGATGCTGTGGCGATGCAGGTTCATTCTCTTGTTTAGCCCCTATCCTGTCTCACCTATGTAGTAGCAGCCCCCTGGGCATTTCATGCACATGATGAGGTACACGACATTGCTGGAGGAACAGGTGAACCCTCCTCTGATTTTGTATTCCCGATTCTTGTGTGGTATTTGTATTGTGTCCGCTGTGTAGAGCATTGCGCAGGTTTTGCATCTTGGGTCCTGGCATGGTTTTGTCCCGCATTCAGTTGTACTGCTGAATACTTTACTCCTCACCATAATATTCTTGAGATTATGGGGTTGTCTGTATGATAATAAGGGTGCTTCAGGGAAGACCTGTTGCAGTCTTGTATCTTCCTGGAGGATGGGTTGTAGTTTCCTGGCGATCTTGCGTAGGTCTCCTAGGTGTGGGTTATATGTGACCACCAAAGGAACCCTGTCGCTTGTCTCCTTCTGTTTGTATTCAAGGAGATCACTTCTTGGTATTCTGGTGGCCATATATATATATATATATATATATACTGTAAATATTCCTGTATATTCATTTGCATGTCTTAGACAGGTCTGCAACCCTGTATTTCACCATTATCTTTAACCTTAATAGTCGTATATATATATATATATATATATATATATATATATATATATATATATATATATATATATATATATATACATATATATACATATATATATATATTTATATATATATATATACATACACATATAGTATGTATATATATATATCATACTATATGTATATATATAGTCTGTTTTATACACACATACACGTGTGTGTGTGTGTATATGTGTGTGTGTGTATATATATATATATATTGTGACAAACGGCTTACTCCGGGGCTCCGTCGTTTGTCCGGGACTGTTTAGAACACGGTCTTTTAGGGTAGGTTAAATGATGAGGCGTCACGTACTGTTCCTTTAAACAGGCTATGCCTGGTTTATTCAGTCCCAGGCACTGAGACTGCCACAGTGCATACAACAGAAAACAGATCAAAACAAAAGCTGCTCACCTGAGCGATAACTTAACTTAGATATCCCTGACTCAGGGTTGGAAGTGGCTTTTCCACTTCCAACATCAAAACACGGTACTTTTGCAGTCTTACACAAATGAACAGAAAGATTGAACCTGTTTGGGGAAGAGGCTTCTCCCCTCTGTAGTTCAGCAGCCTTCCAGCCTCCTGGCTCTTGTGGGGAGCCCAGAGCAAACAGGAAATCAGTCTTTCATACCTGATTCCTAATTAGCATGACAGGTGACAGAAATCAGGCAGCAGACAAACTCTGGTCTGGATCTCTCATCCCTCAGTTCCAGCGCTTGCCAAACTGTGGGATGGAGTGTATGTATTATAAGGCTGCACTCCCAGGCCAAACAGGATAGAAACTGTCTAGTATCCTGGGAGCCCTATATACGGAATTTATTACCATCCCCTGGTTTCTGTCACATATCCTCCCCCCCAGCTCAGACCTCGAAGGATGAGCGTCCATGGATATTAGGGAGTGCATCCTTGACAACCCGTCAGCATTGCCATGTTTGTGCCCTGACCTGTGTTCCACAGAAAATTTAAAGGGTTGTAGGCTTAGGAACCACCTGGTCACTCTAGCATTCTTTTCCCTGTTTTGACACATCCAGGTAAGGGGTGCATGATCTGTGACCAACCGGAATTTTCTCCCCAACAGGTAGTATTTGAGCGTCTCTACAGCCCACTTTATTGCGAGACACTCTTTCTCTACTATGGAGTAATTTTTCTCCTGGGGATTTAGTTTCCTACTTAAATAAAGGATGGGGTGCTCCTCACCTTGAGACTCCTGGGAGAGTACCGCCCCCAGCCCTACCTCAGATGCGTCGGTTTGGACTACGAACTCTTTGGAGAAGTCAGGTGTGACCAACACTGGTTGGGCACAGAGAGCTTCTTTCAGGCTTCTAAAGGCCTGTTCGGTTTCGGGGGACCACTTTACCATTAGCGGTCCTCTTGCTTTTGTGAGGTCAGTTAGTGGGGTTGCCTTAGTTGCAAAATTGGGAATAAACCTTCTATAGTACCCAATTAACCCCAAAAAGGTCCTTACTTGTTTTTTTGTAACTGGCCTTGGCCAATTTTGTATCGCCTCCACTTTGAGTGTTTGGGGTTTGAGTAAACCTCTGCCAATAGAATATCCCAGATACTTGGCCTCCTCCAGACCAATAGTGCATTTAGCGGGGTTAGCAGTTAGTCCAGCAGACCGGACTGCGTCAAGCACAGCTTGGACCTTTGGAAGGTGGGATTGCCAATCTTCACTATGGATTACCACATCATCCAGGTAGGCGGCAGCATACCGAGCATGTGGTTTTAAAATTTTATCCATCATTCTTTGGAATGTGGCGGGAGCTCCATGTAAGCCAAAAGGCAACACCTTATACTGAAAGAGGCCGTCTGGGGTTGAGAAGGCTGTCTTTTCTTTTGCCCTTTCTGTGAGGGGAACCTGCCAGTACCCTTTTGTTAGGTCTAGGGTTGTGAGATATCGGGCTTTGCCCAGTCTCTCTACAAGTTCATCTACCCTGGGCATAGGATAAGTATCAAATTTTGACACCGCGTTTAGTTTCCGGTAGTCATTACAAAACCTTGTTGTACCATCTGGCTTTGGGACTAAGACTATAGGGCTGTTCCACCCACTTTGGGATTCCTCAATTACACCTAGTTTTAGCATTTTTTTAACCTCTAAACTTATAGCCTTTCTTTTGGCCTCTGGGATTCGGTACGGTTTAAGGTTAACTCGGACCCCCGGTTCAGAGACTAGGTCATGTTCAATTACGCTAGTTCTACCTGGCCGTATAGAGAAGATTTCTTTGTTTCTTTTCACTAAATTCTGAACCTCTCGTTTCTGATGAACAGACAGGGTTTCAGCTATGCTAACCTCTGGGTCAGTTTCTTGATTCTCTGACGGATCTGGGGGTACTAGGGTTAACAAGACTTCTCTATCTTTCCAGGGCTTGAGTAGGTTTATATGGTAAATTTGCTCAGGTTTCCTCCTACCTGGCTGTCTTACCTTATAATTTACTTCTCCCACTCTTTCCAAGACCTCATATGGCCCATGCCATTTAGCAAGGAATTTACTCTCCACGGTGGGAACCAGAACTAGTACCCTATCACCTGGAGAAAAAATTCTGACCCTAGCACCCTTATTATATGTATTCCTCTGTGCTTCTTGAGCTTTCTCCATGTGTTCCCTCACTATGGGTAGGACTGCAGCAATGCGGTCCTGCATCTGGGCAACATGCTCTATTACACTTCTGTAAGGGGTAACCTCGTGTTCCCAAGTCTCTTTGGCTATATCCAGTAAGCCCCTTGGGTGTCGGCCATACAATAGTTCAAACGGGGAGAAGCCTGTGGATGATTGGGGAACTTCCCTAATGGCAAATAACAGGTACGGTAACAAACAATCCCAGTTTTTCCCATCTTTATCAACCGCCCGCCGTAACATGCTCTTTAAGGTTTTATTGAACCTTTCCACTAAACCATCTGTTTGTGGATGATAGACTGAGGTTCTGAGATGCTTGATTTTTAGGAGTTTACATAGCTCTTTCGTTACTTGGGACATAAATGGTGTTCCCTGGTCAGATAGAATCTCTTTAGGAATCCCGACCCGGGAAAACAGAACTACTAACTCTTTTGCTATGTTTTTAGCTGAGGTGCTACGTAGGGGAACTGCCTCCGGATATCGGGTGGCATAATCTAATATTACCAATATATGCTGATGTCCCCTAGCAGACTTTATTAGGGGTCCTACTAGATCCATAGCAATCCGGTCAAATGGTACCTCTATTATGGGAAGGGGTACCAATGGGCTGCGGTACGCCTTGAACGGGGCGGTGATCTGACATTCTGGGCATGAGGAACAATAATTCGTAATTTCTGCCAGAACCCCAGGCCAATAGAAGCTTCGGAGAACCTTTTCTTTTGTCTTTTCCACCCCTAGGTGTCCCCCCAATGGATGACTATGTGCGAGGTGTAATACTACGTTACGGAATGTCCGTGATACCAACAATTGTTTAGTTGTAACTGATTTCCTTTTATCAACCCGATATACTAGGTCGTTCTCTACCTCGAAGTAGGGGTAAGCAAGTGACCTATCTGGTTGGCCAGGAGTACTATTCTGGTCCCGTATATTTCCCCTTGCTATCGCTAATGTGGGGTCCTCCCACTGGGCCTTCTTAAAACTCCCAGGACTGACCTCTAGGTCAGCGAGGGTCTTATCCGGTTCTGGGGTGGTAAGTGTCTGCTCAACATCTTGATTTGGGGTATTCCCTACCAAAGTAGTGATGGGGAAGGGAATTTTACAGCACTCCTCCTTTTCCCCCTTCTTATTTGGGCCCTCGTCAACCTCCATTTCTGAAAAAGGGAAAGGATTTGTTTCTTCTAATACTTCGTTATGGTCCGCTATTGAACTCTGGGCGCTATTCTGAGCGGGGGACCACATTTTTAGAAAATGAGGAAAGTCAGTCCCTATTAACACATCATGTGCCAGTTTGGGTACAATACCCACCTTGAAATCTAAAGAACCAAACTCTGTTTCAAAAAAAACATCAACAGTGGAATATTCATGATTATCCCCATGTATACAACAAATTGCCACTCTTTGTGAACTGTTTCCCTGTTTCTTCTTAATGGGCAAGAGGTATTCGGACACTAGTGTGACCATGCTCCCAGAGTCAAGAAGTGCCCGAACCCTCTTACCATTAACCTTTACAAATGCCCACAGATGGTTATTCAAGGGGTCCTCTGGGCTAGGGCCCATACATTGGGACAACAGCGAATAAGGTTCCACGCTGTTGCATTGCATGGGCTCATCATTTAGTGGGCAGATTTTTGCTGTGTGGCCCCTCTCATGACAATTTACACATTTAGGTACATAGTCTGTGTCCCACTTAGAGCCTTTTCCCGGCTCCCCATGTTGGCTATTGCCCTTAGTGTGCGAACCACTGTTGCTGGTGCTGCGTGAAGGTGGTCGCCGCTCTTCAGCGCCCCTTAACCCCGGTACCCTTTTACCGTCTCTGGAAGAGTCCTGGAACCTCGGGTAGTGGGGTTGCTCCACGACTGTGGGTTGCGGGTGCTCTTCTGCTGCATTGTACCTTTCTACGAGGGCCACAAGCTCATCCGCATTGTGGGGGTCACTCCGACTGACCCAACGGCGTAAGGCAGAGGGAAGTTTCCTCAAGAACTGGTCCATGACCAACCGTTCCACGATGTGGCTGGCTGAGTTGATCTCGGGTTGTAGCCACTTCCGGGCGAGGTGGATGAGGTCATACATCTGGCTTCGGGTGGCTTTATCCATCGTGAAGGACCATGCGTGAAACCTTTGGGCGCGAACAGCCGTGGTTACGCCGAGGCGGGCGAGGATCTCGAACTTCAATTTTGCATAGACGTTAGCTTCGGCTGGCTCTAGATCAAAGTAAGCCTTCTGGGGTTCGCCGCTTAGGAAGGGTGCGATTAGACCAGCCCACTCAGCTTCTGGCCATCCCTCTCTCTGTGCCGTGCGTTCAAACGTGAGAAGATAGGCTTCCACATCATCCGAGGGTCCCATCTTCTGAAGGTAGTGGCTTGCCCTGGTCATTTTCGGAACTGGGGCTGCCACTGCCAGTGGAAGGTTACTGATAGTCCCCCTCAGGATCTCGAGTTCCTGCTGTAAGCCCTGAGCGAACCGCTGTTGCTCCTCTCTCAGCAAGCGGTTTGTCTCTTGCTGGTTTGCATTCGCGTTTTGCAGGGCTTCATTCGTCTGTTGCTGGTTTGCATTCGCCTGTTGCTGGTTGGCATTCACCTGTTGCTGGTTGGCATTAATCTCTTGCTGGGCTATTAGCAGCTGTTGCTGGGCTGCATTCGTCTGCTGCTGGTTTGCATTAGTTTCTTGCTGGGCTATTAACAGCTGTTGCTGGGTTTCATTCGTGTCTTTCTGGGCAGCGACATTGCGTACCAGTGCACCCACCACGTCTTCCATCTTGTTTGCAGAGGATGAAAAAAACTTTTTTTTTTTTTTTTTTTTTTTTTTTTCAAAGTTCTTCAACCCGCAGACCCCCTAGTGCTCTGCCCGCATTCTCCACCATATGTGACAAACGGCTAACTCCGGGACTCCGTCGTTTGTCCGGGACTGTTTAGAACACGGTCTTTTAGGGTAGGTTAAATGATGAGGCGTCACGTACTGTTCCTTTAAACAGGCTATGCCTGGTTTATTCAGTCCCAGGCACTGAGACTGCCACAGTGCATACAACAGAAAACAGATCAAAACAAAAGCTGCTCACCTGAGCGATAACTTAACTTAGATATCCCTGACTCAGGGTTGGAAGTGGCTTTTCCACTTCCAACATCAAAACACGGTACTTTTGCAGTCTTACACAAATGAACAGAAAGATAGAACCTGTTTGGGGAAGAGGCTTCTCCCCTCTGTAGTTCAGCAGCCTTCCAGCCTCCTGGCTCTTGTGGGGAGACCAGAGCAAACAGGAAATCAGTCTTTCATACCTGATTCCTAATTAGCATGACAGGTGACAGAAATCAGGCAGCAGACAAACTCTGGTCTGGATCTCTCATCCCTCAGTTCCAGCGCTTGCCAAACTGTGGGATGGAGTGTATGTATTATAAGGCTGCACTCCCAGGCCAAACAGGATAGAAACTGTCTAGTATCCTGGGAGCCCTATATACGGAATTTATTACCATCCCCTGGTTTCTGTCACAATATATATATATATATATATATATATATATATATATATATATATATGGTATAACCCAGAGGTGCGCAAAGTGGGGGGGGGGGAGAATTTTTTGGGGCGGGGGTTGGCGCGGGCGGTTGCAGAGGCCCCGCGCACTTCCTCGAGGCATTAAAATTAAATGCCGGGGGATCACGTGAGGCCTCTGCAATGCTATTACTTACCTTGACTCTGCCGGCGTCACTCGTGTCCATGGCAACGCGGTGTTAAATTACGCCGCGGGGTCATGTGACGTCACCCTCGTCAAATGCCGCTGCAGGTCACGTAACGCCGCATCAAGGTAAGGGGGGGGGGGGGGGCGCGAGCACCAACAGAGGGAAGGCAGGGGGGCGAGCTGCAAAAGTTTGTGCTCCCCTGGTATAACCAATAAATAATATAGCTGATATAGCAATCTGGTTGTCGCTAGAGAGAGATTATAATGGCAGTGAGAAATAGTGGCCAGAATTAATAACAGTGCAATTACTAAAAAGTAGCTGTAATAAAATAATAATAAACACTATGCCTAAACACAATAAAAGTCCAGAAACCTAGCTCTAATAGCTATGTTATAACTCAATCATAAAAGGATCCAATTCGGGCGTCCTCTGGAGCCCTGGCAGCTCTCTTCAGGGAAACAACCACCTCCTCGATAGATATCTAAACAAAACAAAAAGAAGAGAAAGCGCCCGCTCCATGTGTAAATTTGGTTTAACAATTTCATTTCCTGGACAAGATAAAAATAACAAACTCACAAACGCCCGTTTGGTAAAAGCATTGTGTGAGACAGGCTCGGGCTCCGTGGTAATCCGGTGGTCAATCCGCAGCTCCAGACTTTGGACGATGACCGGGAAACTCGATAGGCTGCGCCCCTCGCAGTGTGGTCCTCCGGCAATCTGTAGTATGCAGTTGTGATTCCACTCTGTAATTCCGGTGTCTCGTCTTGGTTGCGTACCAACTTCCCTTCCCGGCGTCAAGACGGATAGTGTGGCAATAACGAGAAGAAAGTACCTACGCGTTTCTTCAGCACACGGCCGATTTCATCAGGGGATAATGCTACAACTCACTCGTAATGGTTTTATAGTCCTACAGTCCAATTGGTAATAGCATAATAGATCACATGTGTTACTGATTTTAGATAATACAGTAATAGATTCTTGTATGACACACACACACACATATATATATATATATACACACATACGTATGTGTATATATATATATATATATATATATATATATACACACACATACATATATATATATATACACACACACACACATACATACATACATATAAAACGGTCTTCTTCGGAGAGAAGATATATATATGTATATATAAATATATATATATACATATATATATATATGTGTGTGTATATGTGTATATATATATTTACACACACATATACACACACATAATGTTATAGGTTAGCGGTGCGTGAACTGGGGGGCGGGAGATTTGTCTGGGGGGGCGCGGGGGCGGGTGCAGAGGTCCCGCGCTCCTCCCCAAGGCATTTAAATGAAATGCCGGGGATCACGTGAGGCCTCGGCAACAGTAACACTGACCGGGATTCAGACACGTCTCCATGCAACGCGGCATCAAATGACACCGCGGGGTCATGTGACGTCACTCGACCCCGGAGTGTGCTGGCATGTAGGAGAGGGGGCGCAAGACCGGGGGAGGCCAGGCAGGGGGACGCAGCTTCAGAAGTTTGCGCTCCCCTGTTATAGATTACCATGCCAACAAATTGTAATAGTGCTACAGGGATCAATAAATATTACATTTAATACTTAATTATTGTGATGTTTCTAATCTACTGTGTGTTACAAATAACATTAATATCTTACAACTGAATACATTGCAATAATGTGATACCTATTTATTTGTGATTTAAAGTGTGTTACATAGTGATAAATTATCTAATAAATAAATCTTAAACTAATCCCACACAGTGACTACTTAATTCTGTGAATAAATGTGTTTTTAATGTCATTACTATGAAGGAGATGAAGATATAGTGTATATATAAATTCCTACCTGCAAACGCCGTCTCAGCCTGTCAGAATACGCGCAGAGTGACCTGTCGTGACACGTCAGGTCACTCTGTAACCGAACCCGGATCTGTGACGCATATGTACTGAGGTGGGGTTGGATCCCCCACGGTTATTTCTTGTTTTATTAATAAATAATTTACTATATTTTAATCTCTGGTGCGCATTGTGTGCATTTTTCTTCTTGTCTGCACAGTGCTTCAGATGCTGCATCTGAAAAAATGCCGGTGGATCGGGATGTGAGGTAGGGAAGTGACGTCCGCGCCGGAACGTTATTGCCACGCCTCCAAATATTCATTGCCACGCCCCCAATCGCACCCGCTGCATACCCTGCAAAGCCATAAAAAGCTCAGACTTCAGCAAGTGTATTGCAGCGTGTGTGCCTTCCCTCCGTCTGAAATACTATAGACGCAGCCTTATCAACGCTTACTAAATAGGCCCGTGTCTCTCTCTCTCTCTCTCTGTGTCTCTGTCTCTCTCTGTGTGTCTCTGTCTCTCTCTGTGTGTCTCTCTCTCTCTCTCTCTCTCTGTATCTCTGTCTCTCTCTGTGTCTCTGTGTGTGTCTCTGTGTCTCTGTGTCTCTGTGTCTCTCTGTCTCTCTCTGTCTCTCTCTGTCTCTCTCTGTGTCTCTGTTTCTCTCTGTGTGTCTCTGTGTGTGTCTCTGTGTCTCTGTCTCTCTCTGTGTCTCTGTGTCTCTGTCTCTCAAATCAAATCAGCTTTATTGGCATGACAAAAGAACATTTCAGTATTGCCAAAGCGTGAGTTATAGGGGGTGTGGGACAATGATTACACGAATACTAGGGGGTACGGTATAATGGTTATACAGTACATTACTTTTGTCTCTCTCTCTCTCTCTGTGTCTCTCTCTCCCTATGTCCCTCTCTCTGTCTCTCTCTCATTCTCTGTCTCTCTCTCATTCTCTGTCTCTCTCTCATTCTCTGTCTCTCTCTCTCATCCCTGTATGATAGGTATGTTCCAACTCTATTTTTTGCTCTTCTTTTCCGTTTGAGAGGAGGGAGTCCCTCACCTCTTCAGCCACACACCAGGAACGCTGGATTGCTTTCAGACGCTCGGAGAGGCGGATACAGTCGTGGATTGCAGGCACTGATTTATCTGGTAAGTACCGCAAACATGCTTGAACAAGGGCCGTAGACATTTTATTTGATGGTTTAGATTATCATTGTCTGTGGTTGTTAGTTATTGGTATTAGAGTTTTTTGATGTTGTTACGAATCAAATACATTTTGAAGTAGTAATCCCCTCCGAACTGGGCATTCCTGGCCAATAATGCCCTGGCTGTAAGAGTTGAAGGGCCCAAGCAAAGCCCCCACCTCTATACACACTAACACTGCAGGGGCATCAGAGTGTCTTGTTGTCATGGCAACGGGGGGTGTCACGTGATGTCATTTGTTTAATAAATTATTTTTTAAGGTGTCCTGGTTTTTCATTTTCGAAATCTGGTCACCCTATGTATTTATGCTGCATTCAGTGTTGTAATGTGCTGTAATTGGGTTACATGGCGTACATAGTGTATATACCGCATTCAGGGTAAGTGCTGTATGTGGATTATAAAGTGTATATATGCTGCATTCAGGGTTATAAAGTCGTTTATAGAGTATATACTGCATTCACGGTTACGTGCGGCATGTGGAGTATAAGGTGTATATATGCTGCATTCAGTGTTATAATGTGCTTTAAGTGGGTTACATGGCGGGTATAGTGGATATACTGCATTCAAGGTTACGCGCCGTATTGGATTATAACGGGTATATATGCTACAGTCAGTGTTATAATGTGCGGTATTTGGGTTACAGGGGTGTATACGGTACCGCAGTGGTGGTGGCGTGCTGTATTTGGATTATATGGTATACACTGCAATCATGGTTACGTGCTGGGTTCTGAATATAATGTTTATAGACCACATGCGCGGTTACATGACGGGTTTGGATTATATGGTGTATATGCTGCATGCTTGGCTTCGGGCCATTGCGTGGAGCATATGGTGTGTGTATATACTGCCTTTGGGGGTCATGTGCTGTATTGGTCCAGCGTTACATGCTACATTCAGGACGACGTGGGGTATACGGTGCGTTATGCTGCAGGCAGAGGTATAACGCGTGTAGGGGTTAATCTCACTTCCTGTTCAGCGCAGGCCATGGTAGGGCATGGGTAATCCCTCTTCCTGTTCAGCACTTGGCTCCCTCTATCGTATGGGTAATCCCTCTTCCTGTTCAGCACTTGGCTCCCTCTATCGTATGGGTAATCCCTCTTCCTGTTCAGCACTTGGCTCCCGCTATTGTATGGGTAATCCCAGTTCCTGTTTAATATACGGCCCTGCGGTTGTATGGGTAATCCCAGTTCCTGTTTAACACACGGCCCTGCTATTGTATGGGTAACCCCACTTCCTGTTCAGCACATGGCCCTGCTATGGACGGGTAACCCCCCACTCCCTGTTCAGCACAGGGCCGCATGCCTCTGGTTTGGTGTGGGTAATCCCACTTCCTGTTCAGCGCATGGCCAGGGATGGTACGGGTAATCCCACTCCCTGACTGGGCACGATCAGGAAAATATGCTGGTATAGCAAATATGCATGCGGGAAGGGGGTAAAGGGGCGGTTGCAAATAGCAGGCCTAACGCCCCTTCTTCGGTTAGCAGAAGGTCCCATGTATCGATGATAACATATCAATTCATGTTTCTTTCAGTCAGTTTCGGTACCTCGTGCGAGTAGCAATTCAGTTTTCATCCGGATCGGATCCGCCTCCGTCGACCCTCGATACTTCCCATACTCACAGAAAAACCCAGTAGACGGAACACATAGTTAAATCACGCAAATTGAAATCACACTCCCGCGACACTTAGCGCATCAATCAGAATGTACTTCGTAGACAAAATCATACAACTGCAGGCTGACGCGCGAAGCAAGGAAGAAGGCTGGTTCCAGAGGCAGCTGTTGATGCTCATGCACCGGCAGAGTCACCAGCAGTAGTGACACCAGCGATAAGCGCAGCGCCAGTTCTAGCAACGCTAATCGCATCAGCAGCGGCGATAGCTCCAGCTATAGCGACAGTCGTAGCGCCAGCATTGGGGGCGGCGCCAGCGGTAGCGACACCTGTAGTTCCAGCAGCGGCAGTGGCCGCTGTTCCCGCCCGCAGGCGGTTAACAACACACCTCTAGGGGCTGGTGGGCAGGCCGGGCAAGTGGAATCACCATCCTCCACGCTCCCCCTCCCTCAGGCGGCACCCGCCTCAGAGGAGCTAGCCAAGGATAAGAGGATGCCCGATGCGGCATATAAGGTCTCTTATACATCCAGACCTAGCTCAGTGGGCTTGCACTTGCTGAAAGAGGTGAAGGACAAGATATGGGCCGGGGAGTACGTAGATATATTATCTCTGCTACCAGGCTACAGGGAGGCGTTGGCCGCGTCCTCAAAGACGGGGGAAGCGAAGAAGGTGGATGTGGAAAAGAGGCTTTTCCCACACACCTTTCGCAATTGGTCGAAGGCATTTGTTATCCTGGCTGGAGTAATTGGGGAGAAGGATCCCCAGGCGTGCGCATCGCTCTTTACGTATCACGACATGATCGAGGAAGCACACCACACTTACGGGGGAACGGGTTGGTGGACATATGACCGGTGCTTTAGGCAATCAATGAAGGCCCAAGAGGTGGTGATACCATGGAACGTCAAGGATGTCAACCTGTATCTGCAGTTTGTGTCTGGGGGCGGGGCAGATTCCTTTCGAGGGTGCGGCACCGGAGGTAGGGGGGCATGGCGGAATAACGTACCAGGGACTAGCCAGTCGCTGCACACCAACTCGGGCGTCTGTTGGCCGTTTAACCAGTCCAACTGCACGTACGACAACTGCCGTTTCCAACACATCTGCTCCTTTTGCGGCGGCCGCCACGCCCAGGCAAAGTGTTTTAAGAAGGGCGGTCGCAGGGGGAGGGGCGCAGGGCGGACGTTTGGACGCGAGGGCAGCGACACCAATAATCGTCGCCAATTTGGCACCGTGGCTAGCAAGGTATCCCAATAGGGAAGCGGCCCAGCTACTCCTAGCTGGGTTTAAGGAGGGGTTTAGGATCCCGTTTGAATATCAAGCGGGATCTGAGTTTAGTCGAAACTTGAAATCGGTCAGGACACACGGTGACGTAGCTAGGGAAAAGGTCTGGAAGGAAGTCCAATTGGGAAGGATGGCTGGCCCCTTCGAGTCCCCTCCCTTGCCTAATCTCAGGATTTCCCCATTGGGAGTGGTCCCCAAAAAAAGAGGCTGGGGAGTATAGGTTGATACAACACCTATCCTACCCCGAGGGGTCGTCGGTAAACGACGGCATTGACAGGGAGTTGTGTTCGGTGTCTTACGCGAACTTCGATCAAGCCGCAGCGCTGTTGGAAAGGATGGGAGAAGGGGCTCTAATGTCAAAAGCTGACATCAAATCGGCCTTCAGACACTTGCCAGTCCACCCCGAGTGCTTTCATTTGCTAGGCTGCATGCTCGAAGGTCAGTACTACATAGACTTATGCTTACCAATGGGATGTGCGCTTTCTTGTTTTTATTTCGAGACATTTAGCACCTTCCTAGAATGGGTGGCCCGGAAGAGGGTGCAGGCAGCGGGGGTCATGCACTACTTGGACGACTTCCTTTTTGTTGGCCCCAGGGGTTCGGACTTATGCGCTAGGTGGCTGTTCGAATTTTCAGCCCTGGCGCGTGAGTTCGGCGTTCCTTTGACCGACGAGAAGACGGTGCGGCCAACAACCACTCTTACCTTTTTGGGCATAGAAATCGACTCTGAGGCGATGGAGTACAGGCTCCCTCCGGAGAAGCTGGTCGCCCTAAGCAGGCTTCTCCGCGAATTCATAGCTCTCAAGAAAACATCATTGAGGCACTTCCAGGCGCTGCTAGGCCACTTAGTATTTGCTGCGCGCGTAATGCCGGCTGAGAGGGTTTTCGCCAGGCGCCTCTCCGCAGCAACGGTCGGGGTGAGACGACCCAACCACTTCATCCGCCTCACCGCCGAAATCCGAAAGGACTTGACGGTGTGGCTGCGTTTTTTAAAGGATTATAACGGCAGAACCTTGTGGCGAGGTCCCCCATCCAACAACACAGAGTTGCAGTTGTTTACAGACGCCTCAGGGTCAGTCGGTTTTGGGGCCTACTTCGGTGGGGCATGGTGCGCGGAGCGGTGGCCTCCCACTGGCGGGGGACGCCGCTCATTAAGAACTTGGCGTTCTTGGAACTATTTCCCTTGCTCGTCGCAGTGCGCCTGTGGGGTCACTTATTCGCGAATAAGCAAGTAATTTTTTGGACAGACAACATGGGTGTAGTGGAAGCCGTGAACAATTTCGGCTCACGCTCCCCGCCGGTGCTGTCCCTTCTGCGCTGTTTCGTACTGGCATGCTTGCAATTGAACATAGCGTTCAAGGCTCGACATGTCCCGGGGGTGGCGAATATCATTGCTGATGCCTTATCCCGGTTACAGATGGCGCTGTTTCGGAGACTGGCCCCCGAGGCGGACCTAATCAGCAGTCCATGCCCTGCAGACCTTTGGGTGCTGGCGACGACCCAGTGACCTCGTTGGTACGATCATCGCTGGCTCCGGGTACGTGGCGGGCCTATTCGGCAGCGTGGCGCGATTATCAAAGTCTGGCAGGGGAATTGGGTCTCGATGTATTGGGAGTCGGGACCTTGCTATCATTTGTCCTAAACTTAAGGGCAAGGGTTTTAGCGGGAGGATCCATAGGGAAAAAAGTGACAGGAGTCTCCTTCTTTTTGCAGCTAGAGGGCAAGGGGGACCCAACGAAGGCGTTTATCATCAAAAGGGTCCTAGCGGGTTTAACAAAGGGGACGGCGACAAATGACAGCAGACGGCCAGTGACACCAGCGATATTAGAAGGTTTAATGCAGGCCACAGACAGAGTGTGCCTATCGGGGTTCGAGGCGAAACTTTTCCGGCTGACGTTTGCATTGGCTTTCTTCGCAGCACTGCGAGCTGGGGAGTTGGTGTGCGCGTCGCGCAAGGGCGAGGGAGGGATGCAGTTTGAGGACATAGTCTTAGGGGAAGGGTGGGTAAAACTACACGTGAAAAGGTCAAAAACAGACCAGCGGGGGAGGGGAGCGTTGATATCTTTGCTAGGGCTACCAGGGACTAAATTTTGCCCAGTGAGCACGCTCAGGGAATACTTGGCATGCAGGCCAGACGGTCAGGGTCCCCTGCTCCTTCACGCAGACGGGGTACCGTTATCTAGATTCCAGTACATGCGGGTTTTCCGCATGTGCCTAAGACACCAGGGCCTCGAAGAGGCACAATACGGGACACATTCGTTCCGGATTGGGGCGGCAACGGAGGCATCACGCGCGGGGCTGTCAGTAGCTGCGATACAAAAGATAGGGCGATGGAAGTCTAACAGATACCGGTCCTATATCAGGCCCGCATTATCTGGGATTTAGCGTGCTTGGATAAACCCCCTCATCCTCTTTATACCTTCACAGACGCCGCACCCACTTGGATAATCGGAGACTCGCTTATACACTGGGCAGAGAAGCGGGCTGTCAAACGCCCATGCGGGGCTAACCTCGGGTTGCGAACGGAGGAGGCAAATGTGGTATGGGGGGGAGGTTGGGGGCTGCGGTGGGCTCAGTTGCTCCCGCGGCTAATGGTGATGGGCAGGGATAGGAGGGCGCCGCAGATCTTGCTCCTCCACGTCGGGGGCAACGACCTGGCCGCTCGACGCTACTTCAAGCTGGTTAATTCAATAAAACACGACCTGGCCCTCATACTCACCAGTTGGCCAGAAGTACAGATCGTTTGGTCGGACATATTGTGCAGGAGAGTGTGGAGGGGCCATCGACCGACCGCGGGTCAAACTGAACAAGCTGGGGGGGTCAGTTTGTGATGCAGTGTGGGGGATGGCAGATCACCCATCACGAGTTTGACTACAAGTCAACCGGCCTGTTCCGGGCCGACGGCACACACTTATCCGAGATAGGGGCGGACTTGTTCAATAACGATTTGCAGGAGGGGCTGGAGAGGGTCCTTGCGGGGTTGGCGGCACGGTCTAATTTAAGGAGGTTTAAATAGAGCCGTGAGTGGCGGCAGTTCGGGGGTAAGTGCTTGTCCTTGCCAGATGGGCTCGGGGCGGGCGTCGCCCGGGGGTAGGAGCGATTGGGCGGGGTCAAGCTAACGTGACACCCGGGAACCCACTCGCGACAACGGCCGGCTCTTTAGGGGTCGGCCGGGTACGGGGGCAGCAGGCCAAGGCCTGGCTGACCCTCTGACCCCACTCTGGCTTGGACTAGCGCTTACTCCAGTATTATGATTGTTAATAAACAAAGCCGCGGCCTTTTATACCTCCAAACTGAGTCTGTCATTACTCGTCTGTTATATGTGGGTACCGGTTCGGAGGGGGAGGGGGTCCCTCGCAGCCTCCCTGGTCATGCAGGAGACAGAAAGGTAGATAGAGACACAGACAGAGAGCTACCAGAGAAGGTGTTACATGGGTGAGTGCTGAGTTATTACTGTGACTTTCTGATGCTAACATGACATTAGGTTCTGGGCTCTGCGTCCCACACATGATGAACACCATGACTGTATAAAACTGAGGGGTACATATATGTATATATATATAGCAACTGTAAATATTACTGTATGTTCATTTGCATGTCTTAGACAGGTCTGCAACCCTGTCTTTCCCCATTGTCACCCAGCATACAGCGCTTCCACTGCAGCAAGGGATTCTGGGAAATGACATGCAAATGAGCACTCAGTGCCACCTTTTGTCTCAAGCTCGTATTACACAAGCCAATCCTCAAGCCAATGCATGCTGTTTTAAACACAGCTTTTAGACAGAGGCTGGGATGAGATGCAAAGCCATTAAACCCACTCACAGACATGTTTTTTTTTTTTTTTACGGTTCACATATTAACAACCATTTAGTATCATTTTACAGAAAATAATAAACCGAAAACATCACTATACAATCCTTATATTGCCAAGACAAAAACCAACCCAAAGGCACAAAACCATTCTAAAAAGCCAAACAAAACAACACATTCCAAGGCATCATCTGTGCATCTACTACC
Source organism: Ascaphus truei (assembly GCF_040206685.1). NCBI lineage: Eukaryota > Metazoa > Chordata > Amphibia > Anura > Ascaphidae > Ascaphus > Ascaphus truei. Next base: position 135,940 of record NW_027456847.1, read on the forward strand.
AAACACACTCAATGCAAAAAAATATGGTTACTTCCCATTTCTACACGCGACTTTTCGTACTTTCCACAGGACATTTAACATTGCATCTAATTACTTCACGTGTCCCAGCAATTTCTCTAACGCCTCACGGATATGATACGTACTACATTGTATTCCTAATTTTCTTACTTCCTCTTTAGACACCTCTGCTTTTGGGAACTGTACTTTCAGCCATTCCGTTTTTGAAACATTTAACCCTAAGTCACCTGCCTCTTTATTTATATTATTTATCACCTCTTTTACATGCCACTCCCTCGCCTTCCTTTCTCTCTCGCTTTCATAACTTACTTTTGTTCTTCCACTAAGGCCTGCCTTTTCTCCTTTTCCCCCTTTACTTTCCCTAATCTCTCCCCCTTCACCCCCACTCTGTTGGCCTGCCTTTCCATCACTTTCATTCCCACTTACTCCACTTACACTTCCCTGTATTTTAGTTCCCTCCACGCTTATCTGGCTTTGTGAGGACGAGCTATTGCCCTCACTTCTCTCCTTCTCCCTCACCTCTCCCCTAGCCTCTTTTATTTTAACCCACTGTACATGCTCCTTTTTTAATTCTTCATACTGCTCTTTTGTCAGCTGTTTTCTTTGGTACATCAGTTTTTCTAATCTTTCTATTATCTGTTCCTCACTACTCCCCCCATGCTGCTTCCGAAAAATACCAACCCAAAATAGAACATCTCCCACTGCGTCTTCAAAATGTTCCATCTTCTCTTTTAGGGTTACTTTCCCTGATACTTTTACAACTTTACCCTCTACACCTTCCTCTCTAGGCTCCCCTTTACTCTGGCTATCCTTATCTTCCTTTGTTTCTATCCCTTGCAGATTTTTACGCTTTTGAGCTTTTTCCCTCCTATTTCCATTTCCTCCTCCAAGACATCTTGGGGACCTTCCCTCCCCCTCTGTGCATCTTGAAACTCCATACTTTCCGCCCAGCTAGGTTCCACCACACTCAATGACCGTATTCCCCCCCCCCCCCCGCATCTTTCTGATGCACTGCTCCCGTCTCCACCCCTCCCCCCACCTCCAGTTTCTGGGCCAAGGAGTCCAGGAAGAGATCTTCCTCTTTTTTCTCCACGATATCACTTATAGAACCCGCCAAACCCTCTATTGGGCCACTTGCTAGCATTTCTTCTCTTCTTAAATCCTCCTCATACATTGTTGTTATAGCCGGATCAAGCCCTCCCTCTTGGGAACTCTCCATCTCAAAAATTCCCTGACCCTCAACTGTCTCTTCCTTTTCGTCTAGCACAATGTCCCCTTTTGCTGCCTGGGCATATGTCCTTTTTGTGCACTGCCGTGCCAAGTGTCCTTCCTCTCCGCAAAGATGGCATCTCTTAGGGACTCCACAGTTGGCTGCAGTATGTCCCTCTTCCCCGCAATTACGGCACACAATTCCCGTTTTCGTGCAACCCTCCTTTGTATGTCCATAAGTGTGGCAATGCCTGCAATATAGAGGCTGTCCTGAGTAAAACAAAAATCCTCTGTCTCCTCTAATATTGAACATGGCCGGTGGGTGTGTCACTCCTCCCGCACATGATGGATCCCGTCTGAACCGTACCCAGAAACGTCTCTTCCCGTTGAACATGCCATACGGATTTTTTAGTTCTTCACCTCCTCTAATCATTTCCCAATACCGTTTCAAAAAACACACAATCTCCTCTTTCCTTGCATACGGAGTGTACATGTGAAGTACAAGTGGTCTCTCCTCCAGCATAAAACTTGGGATTACCTTTACATGCAAATGAACATACAGTAATATTTACAGTTGCTTTATGCTTTACTGTGGAGGGTTTTTGTCACTTTTTTACCCACCATAACCTTAATAGTAGTGGTGATTACCTAGTCTAGTCTCAAACCTGCTTTGCCATTAAGACCAACCCCACACTGATGAGACCCATTAAGGTCGAAACAGCTGTGTAGCTGAGCCTGTGTCCCCTTGGCCTTGAGTCATCGTCCCTTCGGGGACTAAAGACTCCTGCTGCTTTTGGGGGGGCACGCCATCTCGAGCTAAGAGGAGTGATCCTGAGCGAGCGGTTCTGAGCAAGCGGATGCGGAAGTGAGGGGCCAGCACCTTTGCCCTGGGACATCGCCTTTACTGGCTAAAGTCCCTTGCTGCTTTTGGGGTGCCGCACTTGAGCTTGGGAGAGCAGAGATGACATCGCAAGCTGGAATGCGCAATTCCATTCGGTTCCTGATCGAGGAGACCGAGAGAAGTCGAGTGAACCTGCTGTGGATAGTGGAGAAGGTGCTGAAGCAATTGATCGGTCTGGACACTGAGAGGATCTTCTGCCTTCAGGATTTCCCTGCACAGGGGATTTATGACCTGACCTGTCATCAAGAAGCGGATGTTTGGTGCACTTTTGAAAAGTGCAAGGAGAAGTCTGGTGACCCGATCTTACATGGCATCAAGGTAATTCCAAGTTTTATGCTGGAGGAGAGACCACTTGTACTTCACATGTACAATCCGTATGCAAGGAAAGAGGAGATTGTGACTTTTTTGAAACGGTATTGTGAAATGATCAGAGGAGGTGAAGAACTTAAAAACCCATATGGCATGTTCAACGGGAAGAGACGTTTCTGGGTACGGTTGAGACGGGATTCATCATGTGCGGGAGGAGTGACACACCCACCGGCCATGTTCAATATAAGAGGAGACAGAGGATTTTTGTTTTACTCGGGACAGCATCTATATTGCAGGCATTGCCACACTTATGGACATACAAAGGAGGGTTGCAGGAAAACGGGAATTGTGTGCCGTAATTGCGGGGAAGAGGGACATACTGCAGCCAACTGTGGAGTCCCTAAGAGATGCCATCTTTGCGGAGAGGAAGGACACTTGGCACGGCAGTGCACTAAAAGGACATATGCCCAGACAGCTAAAGGGGACAGTGTGCTAGAAGAAGAGGAAGAGACAGTTGAGGGTCTGGGAATTTGTGAGATGGAGAGTTCCCAAGAGGGAGGGCTTGATCCGGCTATAACAGCAATGTATGAGGAGGATTTAAGAAGAGAAGAAATGCTAGCAAGTGGCCCAATAGAGGGGGAGGTGGAAGTGGAAATAATGGACACGAGCGGACCCAAGAAAGGGGCACAAAAACAAAGTTTACAAAGTGACAATGATGTTTGTACAGTTGATGGGGAGGGGAAGAGTGAGCTACGGCAAGATAAGGTGACGAAGTCAAAGTTTTGTGCGCTGGATTTGTCCAGTATTGACGTTAGTAGGGAAGAGGAACAGACCGTGAGTAAAGGAAAAGAGGAAAATAAGAAGTTAGATAGGGAAGCGCAAGAAACTGAGGAGAAGGCAGGCCCTGGTGGTGCGAGTGGAAAAGGTAAAGAGGGAAAGAGTAAGTGTAAAGGATTTGTTGTTAGTGGAAGCAAAAACGAGTCTTCGCAAGGGATAGAAACAAAGGATGATAAGGATTGCCAGAGTAAAGTGGAGCCTAGAGAGAAGGGTGTAGAGGGTAAAGTTAAAAAAGTATCAGGGAAGGTAACCCTAAAAGAGAAAATGGAACAATTTGAGAACGCAGTGGGAGATGTTCTGTTTTGGGTGGGTATTTTCCGGAAGCAGCATGGGGGTAGTAGTGATGAACAGATAATAGAAAGATTGGAAAAAATGATGTACCAAAGAAAACATCTGACAAAAGAGCAATATGAAGAATTAAAAAAGGAGCATGTACAATGGGTTAAAATAAAAGAGGCTAGGGGAGAGGTGAGGGAGAAAGAGAGTAGCGAGAGCAACAGCTCGTCCTCACAAAAAAGTCAGATAAGCGTGGAGGGAACTAAAATACAGAGAAGTGTAAGTGGAGTAAGTGGGAACGAAAGTGAAGAAAAGGCAGGCAAAAAAGGGATTGTACAGGCAAAAGAGGCAAATTCTGCGGGAGATAGTAAGGGGAGGAGCACCCAGGGAAAGGATGAAGTAGGGCTTACAAAGGAAGAGGTTTTGCACAATCAACTTGCGAGGGGATTTGGGCGGAGATATTGGGATGTGAAAGAGGCAAGGGACGGGTATGAAAAAAGTGTGATGTCTGGATTCCAGTTAGAGGAAAGTAAGAGAGGTTTGGAACGTATGGAGAAAGAATTAAAACAGATGATCGCATCACTTGAGAATAGAGAAAGGGTTTTTGTTTTTAAATGAAAGCATCTTGAAGTATATGGTTCTTATCTTTGTATGATGTTTTGGTTATAGGGTTTTTTCGTAAAGTTATGTTTTTTTTTTCCCTTCTGAAAAGTTTATCTTTGTGTTTGTATATATCTGAAGGATGAAGGAAGAAAATGTAAATATATTATGTTTTGGTGTCTTTCTAATGTTGGGTGACTGTTGTCACTATGGTGTGTTTTTTTGGTTTCCAAAAAAGTCTGTAAACTTAAAAAAGTTGTTGAATAAAAAAGTTTAAAAAAAAAAAAGGTTGAAACATGTCTGTGAGTGGGTTTAATGGCTTTGCATCTCATCCCAGCCTCTGTCTAGAAGCTGTGTTTAAAACAGTGTGCATTGGCTTGAGGATTGGCTTGTGTAATACGAGCTTGAGACAAAAGGTGGCACTGAGTGCTCATTTGCATGTCATTTCCCAGAATCCCTTGCTGCAGTGGAAGCGCTGTATGCTGGGTGACAATGGGGAAAGACAGGGTTGCAGACCTGTCTAAGACATGCAAATGAACATACAGTAATATTTACAGTTGCTTTATGCTTTACTGTGGAGGGTTTTTGTCACTTTTTTACCCACCATAACCTTAATAGTGTGTGTATATCTATCTATCTATCTATCTATCTATCTATCTATCTATCTATCTACTATATATTTGTGAAAGTGTTCTGTGGCCGTGTCTGTATGTGTCTCCCTGTGTCCCCTGTGTCCCTAGCGGCAATCCCATTGGCTCCCTTGGCCCGCCCCCGCACACCTCTCATTGGCCGGACACACACATACACTCACACAGAGATACACACACACACACGGAGACACACACAGGCAGGACACTGAGACACACACAAAGATACACACACACTGATACACACACACACACACACTGAGACACACACAGATACACACACACACACACACACACACACACACACACACACACACACACACACACACACACTGAGATACACACACACTGAGACACACACAGATACACACACACACACTGAGATACACAGACAGGACACAGATAGACAGACAGGACACATATACAGACAGGACACACACACACACACACCCCCCCCCTCTGTCCGTCCCCCCCCATCACGTGCGCCGCCCTGCACCGGCTCCAGACGGAGGGGAAGCGCGGCCCTCCTATCCCAGCCGCTTCCTTACCTCCCCGGCGCTACCTCCCCCTCAGGTAAGTAACTGCGCGTCCCGCCTCAGCTTATGGCGCCAGTAACTCTCCCATCGCGCCTCTGGCCCACACAGGCCCACACAGGGTGCTTCCTGCCGCCGGCTGCACGCCTCACTCAGCCGGACGGCACATCGGGGGACAAGTGGGCGCCGGCGGGGGGGAGCGCGAGTCACGGGGAACGGGGGGGGGGGGGGGCGAGTCATGGGGAACGGGGGGGGCCAGCCGCGAGTCACGGGAAACGGGGGGGGGGGAAGCGAGTCACGGGGAACGGGGGGGGGGGGGGCGAGCCGCGAGTCACGGTGAACGGGGGGGGGGGGGGGGGCGAGCCGCGAGTCACGGGGAACTGAGGGGGGGGGCGAGTCACGGGGAACGGGTGGGGGGGCGAGTCACGGGGAACGGGGGGGGGGGGGGCTTTGTGTTTTTCAATCAGATCGCCCAACAAATGTAACCCCCCTTCCTTGGGCTAATGTGAACTAATAGTAATAGCATGTTTATTAGGCCAAGGGGGTGATGTAGCGAGGCAAATTGTTGCAAGGTCTTTGCGCCCAAGTTTGGTGCCGGGATTTGAAGGGTGACAACAGGAGGAGTTAGGGAAGAGTTCCCCCGCGTTATACACGGCTGTAGCAGACGTTTTTTGTGTGTGCGTTATGAGGGACGTAATGACACCTGCCTTAACTGTCCAAGCAGTGTGTCGATCCCCCCCCTCCCCTTTCTCCCCCCCCCCCCTCCCCTTTCTCCCCCCCCCCCCTCCCCTTTCTCCCCCCCCTCCCCTTTCTCCCCCCCCTCCCCTTTCTCCCCCCCCTCCCCTTTCTCCCCCCCTTCCCTTTCTCCCCCGCTCCCCTTTCTCCCCCCTCCCGCTCCCCTTTCTCCCCCTCCCCTTTCTCCCCCCTCCCGCTCCCCTTTCTCCCCCCTCCCGCTCCCCTTTCCCCCCCCCCGCTCCCCTTTCCACCCCCCCCTCTGCTCCCCTTTCCCCCCCCTCCGCTCCCTTTCCCCCCCTCTGCTCCCCTTTCCCCCCCCCCTCCGCTCCCCTTCCCCCCCCCCTCCGCTCCCCTTTCCCCCCCCCCCTCCGCTCCCCTTTCCCCCCCCCCTCCGCTCCCCTTCCCCCCCCCTCCGCTCCCCTTTCCCCCCCCTCCGCTCCCCTTTCCCCCCCCCCTCCGCTCCCCTTTCCCCCCCCTCCTCCGCTCCCCTTTCCCCCCCTCCTCCGCTCCCCTTTCCCCCCCCTCCTCCGCTCCCCTTTCCTCCCCCTCCTCCGCTCCCCTTTCCTCCCCCCCTCCGCTCCGGGAGTGTCTCTAGCTTTGAATCATTACAACTCAAAGCTGGATACTGATTGGCTCACACACATCAGGGGGTGTTCCAACCCATATCCACCCTTTGGATTAACATGCTCAAAGGTTGCTTAGGCCTGCCCCTGAATATTGCTACTATACTCAGAGCTGAAATGCAAACAGGCTAACTGAAGGAATTAACCTTTCCACTGCCTGTTCTAACAGGACTGACAGAGGAAAGGCCCAGAATTAGCAATAGATGCCGAAGGCCAGGCTATATATATGTAGAAAAACACTTTATGCCCCATGTTAGAGTGTAGCCTTTTCCCCATACAGTAAGGCTGAGTTCAGCGTGGCTGCTGCGGCAGCGTGCGTCCACGCGCACCTCCCCCGCGTGCTCCTGCAGCCTGGTGATCTGTGTTCAGGCTGCAGGAGTCGGGTCGCGGCATTTGGGGGCTTGGCGGGGGGAACGTGTCACGGAGCTGGTTCGCTGAACCAGCTCACGTGATGCGACTGCAGCCCCAAATATCATTTCTGGTTACAGCGGCGTCAACGCTGCACTTTACCGCCGGTGGAGTTTTCAGTTTGAACACTCCCACCAAACAATCTGAAATTGCGACGGACGTGCACACGCACGCGTCGCGTAGCAGCCACCCCGAACACGGCCTTAGAAAGGCAGCCAGTAATGTAATGTGTGTTTTAGCATTTCTTTGCATGCAGGCACAGTAATTCACTTAGCTGTGTTGTCTGCAGAGAAATGCTGGGTCGTGACAAAGGGCTGGGAGCGGCTAAGTGCCGGGACAAATGGTGAGCGGGGAAGGGCTGATTATCAGGTCTGGGGACGGACTCCCAGCGCGGTAGAGTCTATACACATAATATATAAAGCTTGGCCCCCTGCAGAAGCAATCCCTCCAGCCAATTAGGCGAGGGAAGCCCATGACCAGGGGGCAAGCCCCCTCCCCCCTCACCTCCCTGGGATCTCTGGGCCGCCGTCGCGGCCCCCCCTGGGGGGGGGGGGGGCAGGCCTAGGTCAGTACAAAAGGGGCAGCCGGGAGCTGAATCTTCCATTCTGTTCCCGGTCTGCTGCGAAGTTTAGTGTCCTCTCCTCTCCTCCAGGTGAGTTTGTAGTCTCCCTTTGGGCCCGATCGCAGCATCCCCCCCCTCCGCCTCCGCTATGGCTGTCCAGGGGATAGTTGCGAGGCGGCCGGGGAGTGCTGCCACGGGGGATCCCCCTACCGCGCGGCTCTCCCTCCCTCAGCCCCCGTGGCTGGCCTGCTCGGCGGGCGGGGAGGGGGGGGCCTCCGGCGAAGGGGGGGATCTGCCTGCCGGACCAAGGGATAGCTAGTGGGGATCCCCCTTACCGCGTGGCTCTCCCTCCATCAGCCTTGGTAGCTGGCGGGCGGGGAGGGGGGGCCTCCGGGGAACGGGGGGATCCCCTTGCCGGTACCAGGGAATAGCCAGGGGGGATTCCCTTGCCACGTGGCTCGCCCTCCATCAGCCTCTGCGGCTGGGGAGGGGGGGGGCCAGAGGGAGGACGAGGAGAGGCACAACAACCCCCCACGTTTTTTTGCCACGACGGTTCCCCCAACAGAATGGCCGTGGGTATCCCCCAACCCCCCCCCCCCCCGGGGTTGGAGCACGGGACACTCAGTGGGGTTACATGGCAGTGGTATAATGTGCTGTAATTGATTTCTTTCAACATTGGATAAAGTTATGATCAATGCTAGAATGGCCGTGGGTATCGCTGCATACCGCATTCGTAGTGATAGCGGGCTGTATGTGGGGAATAAAGTGTATACACCTCAGTGTGGTTATAATGCGTTGTATTCGGGGTATGGTTATAATGCGTTGTATTCGGGGTATAAGGCATACGAGCTGCATTCGAGGTACAATTGGCTGTAATTGGGTTACATGGCGTATATTGTATTTGGATTATAGGGGGTGTATATATACCGCATCCGAAGTTACAATGGGCTGTAATGGGGTGACATGGTGTATATAGTGTGTATACTGCACTCGTAGTTACGTTCTGTTGTACGCTAGGGTGTGTATAGGTGCTGCATTCGCCGTTACAATGTACTGTAACTGGGTTACATAGCGTATATAGTGTATATACTGCATTCACGGTTACGTGCTGCATGTGGAGTATAAGGTGTATTTATGCTGCATTCAGTGTTGTAATGTGCTGTAATTGGGTTACATGGCGTGCATAGTGTATATACCGCAGTCAGGGTTAAGTGCGGTATGTGGATTATAAGGTGTACATTTGCTGCATGCAGGGTTATAAGGTGTCGTAATTGGGGTACATGGCGTATATAGAGTATATACTGCATTCACGGTTACGTGCTGCATGTGGAGTATAAGGTGTATTTATAGAGTGACCATTTGTCCCGGTTTTGCCGGCACAGTCCCGTTTTTTTGTGTGCTGTCCCGGTTGACAGTCCGTCCCGGAAATGTCCCGGGTTTTGCCCCTGGTGACTGGTACCGTGCGCGAGGCGGCGGCGGTGCGCGGAGGCGGCAGCGTGAGGAGGATGCGGCGGTGCGCGGAGGCGGCAGCGTGAGGAGGATGCGGCGGTGCGCGGAGGCGGCAGCGTGAGGAGGATGCGGCGGTGCGCGGAGGCGGCAGCGTGAGGAGGATGCGGCGGTGCGCGGAGGCAGCAGCGTGAGGAGGATGCGGCGGTGCGCAGAGGCGGCAGCGTGAGGAGGATGCGGCGGTGCGCGGAGGCGGCAGCGTGAGGAGGATGCGGCGGTGCGCGGAGGCGGCAGCGTGAGGAGGATGCGGCGGTGCGCGGAGGCGGCAGCGCGAGTCGGCGGCGGTGCGCAGAGGCGGCAGCATGAGGAGGATGCGGCGGTGCGCGGAGGCGGCAGCGTGAGGAGGATGCGGCGGTGCGCGGAGGCGGCAGCGTGAGGAGGATGCGGCGGTGCGCGGAGGCGGCAGCGCGAGTCGCCGGCGGTGCGCGGAGGCGGCAGCGTGAGGAGGAGGCGGCGGCCGTATTTATTTATTTTCCCCAATAGCAGGATGCCGGGGGCGGGGCTTTAGAGTAGAAGCAGGGGATTGGTTGGAGGTCAGGATTTGCCGGGGGCGGGAAATAGTATTGGGGACGGATGTAGTGTGTGTGTGTGTGTGTGTGTGTGTGTGTGTGTGTGTGTGTGTGTGTGTGTGTGTGTGTGTGTGTGTGTGTGTGTGTGTGTGTGTGTGTGTGTGTGTGTGTGTGTGTGTGTGTGTGTGTGTGTGTGTGTGTGTGTGTGTGTGTGTGTGTGTGTGTGTGTTCACCAGAAGGAAGGCTCACAGCTGGCAACTGAAACTGCCGGCAGACTGGAAAAAAGCCTCACTACTTCTGGCTCCCTACAGTGGCACTACAGGTAAGCCCCATGTCGCCTGTGTGTGTGACTGCCCCCTTCCCAGTCTGTGTGTGTGTGTCTGCCCCCCTCCCAGTCTGTGTGTGTGACTGCCCCCCTCCCAGTCTGTGTGTGTGACTGCCCCCCTCCCAGTCTGTGTGTGTGACTGCCCCCCCTCCCAGTGTATGTGTGACTGCCCCCCTCCCAGTCTGTGTGTGTGACTGCCCGCCTCCCAGTCTGTGTGTGTGTGACTGCTCCCCTTTCCAGTCTGTGCAAGTGTGACTGCCCGCCTCCCAGTCTGTGTGTGTGACTGCCCCCCCTCCCAGTTTGTGTGTGTATGACTGCCTGCCTCCCAGTCTGTGTGTGTGACTGCCTCCCCTCCCAGTTTGTGTGTGTATGACTGCCCCCCTCCCAGTCTGTGTGTGTATGACTGCCCCACCTCCCAGTGTGTGTGACTGCCCCCCTCCCAGTGTGTGTGTGACTGCCCCCCCTCCCAGTGTGTGTGTGACTGCCCCCTCCCAGTGTGTGTGTGACTGCCCCCCCTCCCAGTGTGTGTGACTGCCCCCCTCCCAGTGTGTGTGTGACTGCCCCCCTCCCAGTGTGTGTGACTGCCTCCCCTCCCAGTGTGTGTGTGACTGCCCCCCCACCCAGTGTGGGTGTGTGACTGCCCCCCACCCAGTGTGGGTGTGTGACTGCCCCCCTCGCAGTGTGTGTGTGACTGCCCCCGCACCCAGTGTGTGTGTGTGTGTGTGACTGCCCCCTCCCAGTCTGTGTGTGTGTGACTGCCCCTCCCTCCCAGTGTGTGTGTGACTGCCCCCCTCCCAGTGTGTGTGTGACTACCCCCCTCCCAGTCTGTGTGTGTGTGACTGCCCCCCCTCCCAGTCTATGTGTGTGTGACTGCCCCCCCTCCCAGTCTGTGCGTGTGTGACTGCCCTCCCCCTCCCAGTCTGTGTGTGTGTGACTGCCCTCCCCCTCCCAGTCTGTGTGTGTGTGACTGCCCCTCTCCCAGTCTGTGTGTGTGTGACTGCCCCCCCTCCCAGTGTATGTTTGACTGCCCCGCTCCCAGTCTGTGTGTATGTGTGACTGCCCCTCCCTCCCAGTGTATGTGTGACTGCCCCCCCTCCCAGTCTGTTTGTGTGTGTGACTGCCCTCCCCCTCCCAGTCTGTGTGTGTGTGACTGCCCTCCCCCTCCCAGTCTGTGTGTGTGTGACTGCCCCTCTCCCAGTCTGTGTGTGTGTGACTGCCCCCCTCCCAGTGTATGTTTGACTGCCCCCCTCCCAGTCTGTGTGTATGTGTGACTGCCCCCTCCCAGTCTGTGTGTCTGTGTGTGTGTCTGTCTGCCCCCTGCCACTGTGTGATGCCTCTCTCCCAGTGTGTGTAAGTGCCCCCTCCAAGTCTGTGTGTGTGTGTGTCTGCCCCCTGCCATTCTCTGTGTGTGTGTGTGTCTGCCCCCCTCCCATTCTGTGTGTGTGTCTGCCCCCCTCCCATTCTGTGTTTGTGTGTGACTGCCCCCCCCCCAGTGTGTGTGTGACTGCCCCCTCCCAGTGTCTGTGTGTATCAGTGACAGAATGTATACAGACACCAACCCACTCACCCACGTGTCAGTCAGTCACCCACGTGTCAGTCAGTCACCCACCCATATGTCAGGCAGTCAGTCACCCACCCACCCACGTGTCAGGCAGTCTAACATGTCAGTCAGTCACCCACCCACGTTTCAGTCAGTCACCCACCCACGTGTCAGGTAGTCAGTCACCCACCCACGTGTAAGGCAGTCAACCCAAGTGTCAGGCAGTCACCCACCCAAGTGTCAGGCAGTCTCCCACCCACCCCCCCAAGTTTCAGGCAGTCTCCCACCCACCCCCCCAAGTTTCAGGCAGTCTCCCACCCACCCACCCACCCAAGTGTCAGGCAGTCTCCCTCCCACCCACCCACCCAAGTGTCAGGCAGTCAGTCACCCAGCCACGTGTCAGGCAGTCAGTCACCCAGCCACGTGTCAGGCAGTCAGTCACCCACCCACGTGTCAGGCAGTCAACCCAAGCTCCTGCATCACGGACGCGTGATTGGCAATAACGGCTGCTTAAACTGTATCCTGGACTGCACGAGGAGGCCAGGGGTCCAACCACTATACTGGAGTTAGAATCCCACGTTGGTTGCAAACAAAGAAGAGTCTACACTGGGGGGAGATGCAGATGGGTTAATTTAACCCCAAAGTTACCAATTTCCTGCAAGGACTCACACATGGCCGTGTGAGTACAGATATATTTATATATTTATTTCAAAACCCTCTAAACCACCATTACCTGTTGTTGGGAGTGACTGGAATTGCTTAAAGAAACCACATTACCGTGTCCGCTTGCACATGGCCGTGTAAGTGTATTTAATATTTTCACCAACCCCCAGCAATATTGTTGTAACCACATTAATTTTATTGTATTTTATTGTTTTTTATTGTCAAATGTTTTTCTAATCCCACGCTCCCCCATTGCTTGTATGTCTCTATATCTTTAAAAGGGTTCCGGATTAACCCTTCCCTGGGGTTGCAGCAGAGGGGAACTCCATGCTGGCTCAAAGCATCTGTCATAGAGCCGTGGTCTAACTTACTGCCACATTGTAAGCACACCTCATATATTAAGCTTAAGGTAAGCGCCAGGTTTTTTCCTATTGTATCTCAGTCAACCCAAGTGTCAGGCAGTCTACCACCCACCCCCCCAAGTTTCAGGCAGTCTCCCACCCACCCAAGTGTCAGGCAGTCTCCCACCCACCCACCCAAGTGTCAGGCAGTCTCCCACCCACCCACCCACCCAAGTGTCAGGCAGTCTCCCACCCACCCACCCACCCAAGTGTCAGGCAGTCTCCCACCCACCCACCCACCCACCCAAGTGTCAGGCAGTCTCCCACCCACCCAAGTGTCAGGCAGTCATAAGTGTCAGGCAGTCAAACCCAAGTGTCAGGCAGTCTCCCACCCACCCACCCAAGTGTCAGGCAGTCACCCACCCACCCACCCAAGTGTCAGGCAGTCACCCACCCACCCACCCAAGTGTCAGGCAGTCAAAGTGTCAGGCAGTCAACCCAAGTGTCAGACAGTCTCCCACCCACCCAAGTGTCAGGCAGACTCCCATAAAAGTGTCAGGCAGTCTCCCATAACCCAGCCAACCGTCAGGCAGTCTCCCATACCCTAGAGCAGGCCTGCACAACTCCAGTCCTCGAGGGTCGCAAACAGGCCAGGTTTTCAGGATATCCCTAAATCAGCACAGCTGGCTCAATTAGTGGCTCAGTCGTACTGAGACACTAATTGAGCCAGCTGTGCTGAAGTAGGGATATCCTAAAAACCTGGCCTGTGTGCGGCCCTCGAGGACTGGAGTTGTGCAGGCCTGCCCTAGAGAAAGTGCAGCGCACCATGATCCAGAGAAGAGGCAGGTCTGGCAAAAATCTATCTTTATTAGAAAGTCATAAAAACAAGGGATGCAACCCCACCCCACTCTGCCACATAACCAGGATGCTGACGCCCACCTGATGACGTCAGAGCTACCACATGGCGCCCCCTAGTGACGTCAGACGTCTAGGTCTAAATCCCTGGCAATACAGCATAGAGCTGTCTTGGAGGACTGCAGCCACAGCCACACATGGGGGAGTGTTCAGTCTGGGGAGAGGTGTGGCTGAGGCTGCAGTCCTCCAAGACAGCTCTATGCTGTATTGCCAGGGATTTAGACCTAGACGTCTGACGTCACTAGGGGGCGCCATATGGTAGCTCTGACGTCATCAGGTGGGCGTCAGCATCCTGGTTATGTGGCAGAGCCGGGAGGGTGAGTATCAGGGGGGGTGGTATATATTGTGACTGTTTCTTGTGTTTGGTAGCCTTCACCTTGAGAAAGGCTGTATTTGACTGCCGAAACGTTGGACTTTATGGCATATTAAACCTCCTTTGAATAAGACCGTGTGCCTGCTTCTTCTTCTTTGTCCGGCTACAGGAAGGGTCAGGAGACAGGGAGGACAGAGGCAGGAGAACCCCATCTGGCTCCGGCCTTGCCTGTCCCTACGAATACAAACATACAACCCCTCACTGAATAACATAGCCCTAACCCCATGTAATAATCCTGGGTGTAAACAAAATAATGGTTTTATGAATATTGTAATGGTTTATTAGGGACCTAGGAGGTGGCCAGTGGGGCTGTTATGGGTATTTGTGTTTATTGTGGGTAGCGGTGGTGGGTGAACCGGGTATTGGCCCCAAGGATGGGTGTTTAGGCCTACCGGGTGGGGGGGTAGTGGGAGGGGTTAACCCCTTCATTACCTTAGCGGTATTAACCGCTAAGTTAAAGAAGAGGTTAAGTCATCCCCCAACCCCCTGGCAAGGCCTAAACACCCAGCCAGGGCCAAATACCACCTTCTCCCACCCCCGCTACCCACAATAAGCCTGGCACGGGTGTATAACCCCTTCATTGCCTTGGCGGTAATGAAGTTGCCTGTAAATGCATTTTTTATGCATGGGATTCATGCCGGGGGTCTCTGATGCTGATATTAATGGATATCAGCTCCGGGATACATGCATTTTATTTTCATCGCAGCTTCACCCCACCTTCTTGCCTACTTTTGTGGCGGGACAATTTGGAGAAGAAACAGCAATTTTAAAGTGGCTGATCAGGGCTTATAGAATTGAGCGTGTTTGAAAAACTGGCGATCAGTGCCGAAAAGTGGCTTATCACCGCGCATCTGCAGATTTTATTTATTTATTTATTTTCCGGCAAAAAAAAAACGGTTATTTTTGCTCTAATCGCCAGCTTCTCTGGGCTTACTGAATCGCTGTAGGCGATTACTGCATGAGGGCCTTAGGGAGGATTTGTTCCTGTAAAGTACACCTAGTTTGGCATAGGATTTGGATGTCAGGGTATCAATGTGCAACCCAAATGTTAAATGGGAGTTGAACTATATGCCCAGATATTTCAAACCAGTAACAGGGGCTAGGATGGTATTAGAGCTGGTTTTTATCTGAAGCTCTGTGGTAGCTTTAGCAATTTAGCTCTGGTCCCAAATACCATTGTTACAGTCTTGTCAGTGTTTAAAATCAGTTTGTTTTGGGAAATCCAGTTTCAAGTCTCAAAAAATCAGATTGAAGTATGTGTTCAAGGTCAGAGAGGCGAGGGCTGCGTGCATATAGGATAAGATCTAAGGCCTCTCACAATAACCCGTTAGGAATATAAATTCCTCATCTATCCGACATAAGTATAAAATATACTCTACCTAGACCCCTAATACAGAGTTACCCACCTTATACGGGAGCAGCTGCCAGACGAGTATAGTAAATGTATCTTATTTCTTTTGCCACTGGAAGGCAGCGTGGAGTTACACGGAGTGGCGCCCGTAAGGACGACGTGCCAGTTAGGCGGAAGGAGACGCGCACACACTTTTATGTGACACGGATATATTTGGGGAGGGATTTTGTAGTCTGAGTGAGAAAATTGATATTTTGTCACAATGGAAAAATGGAAAAATTAACCATTTAAATATGCACAGATTTTATCCCACTTTTGGAAATTAGGGATGTTGCCTAAAAGTTTGAGAATGCATAAAGTGCCACCCCTGGGCTTTAATGAAGCAGCATTTGTGGGATAACGGGAACAGCATTCTGTATAAAGGTATTTTGGGCTCGATATAAATAATTGAAGCCAAAAACTAATATTAAGGGGCCTATGCAGAGAGCAGCGCGAACGGAAATTTCGGCGTTTTTAGCGTTATATGGCTATAATAAGGTTGGAAATGTTAAATGGGAGTTGAACTATATGCCCAGATATTTCAAACCAGTAACAGGGGCTAGGATGGTATTATAGCTGGTTTTTATCTGAAGCTCTGTCATTGGTAGCTTTAGCAATTTAGCTCTGGTCACAAATACCATTGTTACAGTCTTGTCAGTGTTTAAAATCAGTTTGTTTTGGGAAATCCAGTTTCAAGTCTCAAAAAATCAGATTGAAGTATGTGTTCAAGGTCAGAGAGGCGAGGGCTGCGTGCATATAGGATAAGATCTAAGGCCTCTCACAATAACCCGTTAGGAATATAAATTCCTCATCTATCCGACATAAGTATAAAATATACTCTACCTAGACCCCTAATACAGAGTTACCCACCTTATACGGGAGCAGCTGCCAGACGAGTATAGTAAATGTATCTTATTTCTTTAGCCACTGGAAGGCAGCGTGGAGTTACACGGAGTGGCGCCCGTAAGGACGACGTGCCAGTAAGGCGGAAGGAGAAGCGCACACACTTTTATGTGAAACGGATATATTTGGGGAGGGATTTTGTAGTCTGAGTGAGAAAATTGATATTTTGTCACAATGGAAAAATTAACCATTTAAATATGCACAGATTTTATCCCACTTTTGGAAATTAGGGATGTTGCCTAAAAGTTTGAGAATGCACAAAGTGCCACCCATGGGCTTTAATGAAGCAGCATTTGTGGGATAAAGGAAACAGCATCCTGTATAAAGGTATTTTGGGCTCGATATAAATAATTGAAGCCAAAAACTAATACAGCTAAACCCCGTTATAACGCGCCTCGTTATACCGCGATTCGGTTATAACGCGGTTTTCCCGTGGCTCCCGTTTTAAAAAAAAAAAAAAAAAAAAAAAATTTTTAATTTTTAAAAAAAATTTTTTTTTACATTTTTTTTTTTGCACACTGCACTCACTCACTGCACACACACTGCTCATTGCTCACACTGCCACACTGCACACACACTGCACACTGCACACACACTGCTCATTGCTCACACTGCACACACTCACTGCACACACACTGCTCATTGCTCACACTGCCACACTGCACACACACTGCACACTGCACACACACTGCTCATTGCTCACACTGACACACTGCACACACACTGACACACTGCACACACACTGCACACACTCACGCACACTCACACACACTCACACACACTCACACACACCCACACACACTTACGCACACTTACGCACACTCACGCACACTTACAGACACTCTCACACACACACACACACACACTTACACACACTTACACACACTTAGACACTCACAGACACTTACACACACTCACACACACTCACACACACTCACACACACTCAGACACACTTAGACACTCAGACACTCACAGACACTCACAGACACTCACAGACACTCACAGACACTCACACACACTTACACACACTTACACACACTTACACACACTCAGACACTTACACACACTCACAGACACTTACACACACTCACACACACTTAGACACACTTAGACACTCACAGACACTCACACACACTTACACACACACTCAGACACTTACACACACTCACAGACACTTACACACACTCACACACACTTAGACACACTTAGACACACTTAGACACTCACAGACACTCACACACACTTACACACACTTACACACACACTCAGACACTTACACACACTCACAGACACTTACACACACTCACAGACACTTACACACACTTAGACACTCACAGACACTCACAGACACTCACACACACTTACACACACTTACACACACTTACACACACACTCAGACACTTACACACACTCACAGACACTTACACACACTCACACACCCATATACACACACACACACTTTCTCTCCCATATATACATACACACACACTCTCTCACTCTACACAGACGGGGGGTGGGGTCGGAGCAGAGGAAAGGCCGCGACCAGCACCACCACCCGCTCCCCCCCCCTCCTCCCGCGCAGGCAGCGGGAGCACCGGGGACAGCGGTGGGGAGAAGAAACCCCCCGCTACAACCTCCATGCAGGCAGCGGGATCTCAGGTAAGCGGCGACCTGAGGGACATCCCCACTCCCATCTCCTGCCCCGCGGCCTGTCCCGCGGTGACAGGGGGAAGCGGGGACAGGAGAGACATCCCCGCTCCCATCTCCTGCCCCGCGGCCTGTCCCGCGGTGACAGGGGGAAGCGGGGACAGGAGAGACATCCCCGCTCCCATCTCCTGCCCCGCGGCCTGTCCCGCGGTGACAGGGGGAAGCGGGGACAGGAGAGACATCCCCGCTCCCATCTCCTGCCCCGCGGCCTGTCCCGCGGTGACAGGGGGAAGCGGGGACAGGAGAGACATCCCCGCTCCCATCTCCTGCCCCGCGGGCTGTCCCGCGGTGACAGGGGGAAGCGGGGAGCGGAGGGACATGCCCGCTCCCATCTCCTGCCCCGCGGGCTGTCCCGCGGTGACAGGGTGAAGCGGGGACAGGAGAGACATCCCCGCTCCCATCTCCTGCCCCGCGGGCTGTCCCGCGGTGACAGGGGGAAGCGGGGAGCGGAGGGACATGCCCGCTCCCATCTCCTGCCCCGCGGCCTGTCCCGCGGTGACAGGGGGAAGCGGGGACAGGAGGGACATCCCCGCTCCCATCTCCTGCCCCGCGGGCTGTCCCGCGGTGACAGGGGGAAGCGGGGACAGGAGAGACATCCCCGCTCCCATCTCCTGCCCCGCGGGCTGTCCCGCGGTGACAGGGGGAAGCGGGGACAGGAGAGACATCCCCGCTCCCATCTCCTGCCCCGCGGGCTGTCCCGCGGTGACAGGGGGAAGCGGGGAGCGGAGGGACATCCCCACTCCCATCTCCTGCCCCGCGGCCTGTCCCGCGGTGACAGGGTGAAGCGGGGACAGGAGAGACATCCCCGCTCCCATCTCCTGCCCCGCGGGCTGTCCCGCGGTGACAGGGGGAAGCGGGGACAGGAGAGACATCCCCGCTCCCATCTCCTGCCCCGCGGGCTGTCCCGCGGTGACAGGGGGAAGCGGGGAGCGGAGGGACATGCCCGCTCCCATCTCCTGTCCCGCGGGATGAATATGCGCTAAAGCGCGGCGGCCATTTTTTTTTCTCGCGACCCCGTTAGTAACGCGGTGGTCTCGGGGTGGACCCCGAGACCCGCGTTATAACGGGGTTTAGCTGTATTAAGGGGCCTATGCAGAGAGCAGCGCTAACGGAAATTTCGGCGTTTTTTAGCGCTATATGGCTATAATAAGGTTGGAAATGGCGAGTTGAGTAAAAAGCGCCATTTTTTATTTTTTTTAGTAGAACTCGCCGCACGGCTGGCGAGAACCAAAATCTCGCCAGTTTTGAAAAGGGCCGTATGCAGAAAGGTACGATCGCCATCTAGGGGCTGTTCGCGCCATTAAAATGGAGAGAAATTCTACAATTAGCTCCGCCAACAAAAGTTGGCAGGAAACTGGAGCTCACCGGCGAGAGTGAAAAGAAAAAAAAAAAACGCGCTTTTTTTCAAACATGTTTCACCAGCGCGCATCTCGCCGGTTGAAACTCTCCATAATCAAGCATGATTTTAAATGCAGTTTTCTGACCTTTCTGCATATGGAGATAAAATCACGCCATTACAGGTACAATTTATTACCAATTCCAATTATTTCCAGCGCTGCTCTCTGCATAGGCCCCTAAGTAAATTGAGAATGGAAAAATATTCAGCACAAACGTACAGAATGTGATGTTCTGAGAGATCTTACAGATGTTATCAAATCCCACAATGAATGTATAGAAAATGTCTGTATAGAACGAGTCAAACAAGAATATGCCAATAAAACGTTTAATTGGGAGATACAGGGGCCACAATTCAGGTCAGTTAGCTGGAAGAAGGGAAGCCGGTCAGCCGGTAGAGCCGGTCAGCCAGAAGAGCAGGTCAGCCGGTCA
Source organism: Ascaphus truei (assembly GCF_040206685.1). Lineage (NCBI taxonomy): Eukaryota > Metazoa > Chordata > Amphibia > Anura > Ascaphidae > Ascaphus > Ascaphus truei. The sequence continues at coordinate 155,598 of NW_027456847.1, forward strand.
GCCAGTAGAGCAGATCAGCCGGTCAGCCGGTAGAGCAGGTCAGCCGGTCAGCTCTGAGATCAGCATTACTTATATCTCCTAACCTTTGCCCCCTGCATGTAATGCGCAGAACAGCCTGCACTGCATATACTGTACATGAGATACTTAACCCTTTCTTTTCGCTCGACTCTAATCTGAATGATTTGCTAATTGGTTTGTAATTAGAGAGATATTTGTAGCAGAATCCCATGTATGTTCTTTTTACCTTTTTAGATACCGTTTTGTGTAATAAAAGATATGAGATCAGAGGGGCTCCCTGTTTGCACTCGTGTTTTGGCAGAAGTGTATATGTGACCCTATAAATCTCCCTCACACCCGGCTTGGCAGTGTGACACTAGTGCAGCGACCTGGGGAAGAATCACTGAGCTGTTAGCAATAGATACAACGGATAGAAAAGACACTACACATAGGTTGGATTAAAGAGAGTATTTTATTGAAATAATTAATCTCTTTGCTGGGAGGGGCCTGCAGCACATTGCAGAGCGATATAGTAACACGCAGAGCAATGCACTGCAGGCCCCTCCGGCAGCAAAGGGGTGAAGACCAATGCAGGGTGTATAAAGATCTCACTGATAATTCATGCACAAAGGGCTGTTTGTTGCTGTGATCCAGAGGAAGGCGAAACATAACCCCTGCTGTGCAATGGGGGAAAAAAATTCCTTCCTGACCCCATTAAATGGCGATCGGATGGTCCCTGGATCACTGCGCAGTGAGATCAGATGGAGCAGCACAGATCAGCGTTGTTATACACAGGGGCACACTCAGTATATAGAGATGCGGGTGATGGGGCCCTTGTGCCCCTGTGTATAACTCACCTGCTCCCCCATCCCCCTACATATCTATCCCATTCACCCCTTTTCCTCCCGCATACCTCGCAGGGCCGGCCGGCCATTAGGCGGTCGCCTAGCGCGCAAAGGTCCTAGGGGCGCATTAATAATCATTATTATTTTTTCCTCTTATTATTTCTAATTTATTTATCTTTTTTTAAAAATTATTATTCTTTTTTTTATCCAGTATTTTGGCGCCCTTTTATTTTTATTTTGCGTCGCGCTGGGGTGCGGTCGCACCCCCTGCAGCCCCGATAGCTACGCCACTGTTTATTTTATTATTTTATTTATCTTATTATTTTTTATACAACTGGGGCACAAATTTTAAGTTTCGCCTGGGGCGCATGAAACCCGTGCTCCGGCCCTGCTCCTTGTTCTCTCTCACCCTCTCACGCCCAATATCCCAATCTCCCTCTAGTACCTGCCCCTCCCGCAGCCTTCCTGATCTTATCTGCCTCTCCTGCGGTCAAACCAACTTCTCAGGGCCCCTAGAATACCCCTGGATCTACGCCCTGGCTCCTCTGCTACCTGCTCCCGGGGTCTGCTGCTCCGCCTAAAAAAGGTGAAGCAGCAGATCTGTCCGCACCTCTCGTATTCTGCTACCTGCTCCCGGGGTCTTCTCCTCCGCCTAAAAAAGGTGAAGCAGCAGATCCGTCCACACCTCTCGTATTCTCCTAGGCCATCGTCCACCACGTCGCCAGACTTGACATCCGCTTCGTCGTCTGCCTCATCGGCCGCCTTGTAGCCCACCTCTTCGCACCACTTGACGCCCGCTTTATCGTATGCCTCGTCGTCCGCCTCGTAGCCCGCCTCGTCGTCTGGTGGCACAAAGGGCACCACCTTCGTGCGTGTCCTGATCTGCAGGAGACATGAAGTGTTTGTAACCAGGGACAGTGATACTCTGTATCGCAAGAGCTCCTGTGCCACTTATACCCCCTCCCCAATACCACGTTATACCGCCCTCCACAGGGCAAATACCCGTTATACCCACCTCCCCAGGCTCAGTACCCAGTTATACAACCCTCCCAAGGCCCAGTACCCTGCTATACGCCCCTCCCCAGGCCCAGTACCTGTTATACCCACCTCACCAGGCCCAGAACCCGTTATACCCACCTCACCAGGCCCAGTACCCATTATATACCCCTCCCCAGAAGGTCATGTTTCTATTTATCAAAAATACATTGAGTTACCTCTGGTTTTCAAGCATGTCCTGGGGGAGTTATCACAGAGACACAGAAACGTCGCTGAGTTTGGTGAGTAACTCCCTTAAACTCTCAGCAGTTGAATTCCCCATTAGGCGCTTAATGCGTTAAAAACAAGCGTTGCTATTTCTTTGCATGAAGTTGCAGGTAATTGGAAGAGTTACACAGTGACGGCTATTTCATCACTCACCTTCTTCCATCGAATCGGTCTTAGCGGTAGTGATCTCAGTATTATTTCTTCCTTAACATCGGATATCCATATCCATTCTTCGCCTCTGATCTGTATGCAAGACAATGCTTTAAGACAGGGTTGCGCAACCTTTTTCCCCTGCTCCCCCCTCCACCCTCCCCACCTTGTCTCCGACGTTCTGATGTAACGACGTCATGTGATATCACGTTGCTATGGCAATGCCACATCATGTGACGCCACGTTGCTGTCTCCAGAAGCCGCCGGAGACAAGGAAAGGGAACTTACAGAGGCCTTGCGCGCGATTTCCGGCATTTAATTTAAATGCTGTGGGGAAGAGCGAGGGGCCACTGTAAGCGCCGAGCCCCTCCTCCCCAAGAAAATGTCGCACCCCTCGATTTGCGCACCCCTGCTTTAAGAGATATTCTGGGACCCTCCAACTCCTCCATCGGACCCTTCCTCATATTGACTGACCTTGCAGTGCTCTGCACTGACTTGCACTGACCTGCTATGATGCCTCTCAAAATACCATGCTAACTCATTCTGAACATACATGTGTCCTTTCTACATGTTACTCAGCTTGTATGGGCCACAGACAGCTTTCCCGGGGTCCAGGACTAGTTGCCACCGGGGACACTCACCCATGGGTCGGCGACCTTGCGAGAACCCACCCCCCCAACCTGTTTTCTCTTGCATTGCCATAGAACCAACATTTCAGCCTGCTGGCCTTTCTCAGGTAAAGTGGCTAAACCCACTAAAGCCAATAAAGAAAGGCCAGCAGCCGAAACATTGTAGTCTGTGGCACAATAAATTATCTTTTTTTATTCAAATCCGTGTGCCCTTTTCCATCAATCATATTGTATCCATTGGACGAAATGCCGGTCTTCCCTGAGACTAAGGGGCACCGGTAAAAGTATGACTAATTGTTTTTTTTAGTGTGCAGCAAATCCCCATCATTTTTGCGTTCTCTTGCTCTGCCCCAATCTGACACACCACCTTGCTCTCTCACCCCCCTCTTACACTCCCGCGTCACCCTTTCCTTCCCCAAAGGTTGTCCTTTAATCAGATCTTACCCAAATTGTCTCCATCTCCCTTGGAAATGTTCTGTCTTTAAACTGTGCGGCTCCTCTTGATCCGGAGTTTCTTAACTGACCCCTTTAGGTTTCGGCTCCGAGGGTCTAAAAAATAAGCGACTCCGAAAAGATGTGAAATATGCCCACGGGTCCTAATGGGGCACTGAGGGGGAGACTTAAATACTAGTAAATATAATCTACTGTGCTAACAAATATAATCTATTAACTAACAAATATAACTTATTAAACTAAGAAATATAACTTATTAAACTAAGAAATATAATTTATTAAACTAAGAAATATAACTTATTAAACTAAGAAATATAATTTATTAAACTAAGAAATATAACTTATTAAACTAACAAATATATCTTATTAAACTAAGAAATATAATTTATTAAACTAAGAAATATAACTTATTAAACTAAGAAATATAACTTATTAAACTTACAAATATAATCTATTTAACTAAATAAATATCTATTAAACTAAATAAATATCTATTCAACTAAATAAATATAATCTACTTCAAAACAATACAATAAAAAGCTGGAGAAATGATACGTTAACCAAGCCACAGATGTGATGCCAATGAGCGTTGAACTCCTTGCAGATCCACCGTCAGCTGGTTGTGGCAGAAAGTGGTGACATGCAGTAGAACAGAGTGGTTGAGCTGTAACCACGGCAGTCAGGTCAGAAATCAACACAATATTTTTTGAAATTTAGAATGAGAATGTTCAGTATGTCACATTCTGGGCTCAGACTCTGAGCCCTGTCACATGTTAGCAGCTTGTGATAATAGAAAGTATCCATATACTGGGATGTGATAAGAGACATTATAGTCATTTTATACTGGGTCCCATAACCTGCTTTATATGAAGTATCATTTTACACTAGTAGAGATGTTACATTTTGAAAAAATAGCGCTTCTGGCGACAATGTTCATTTTCTCTACAAATGATAAATGAAAAAGTTGGATAAAATGTTATATGTGTTTGTGCGCGCGCAATATATATATATATATATATATATATATATATATATATATATGAGTAAAAAGAGAAAAAAGTAACCCGTATGGGAGCACTCAGGTATGCAGATTAACATATAGTATTTTATTTATTTGACACAGTGCAAAAAAGGATAAGTAAACAGTACACTGCCGACACACTTAATTGCAGTGCGGCCAGATCCGCAAGCCGGGAGATTTCCCGGCTTGCTAGTGGCCGCCCCTCGGCGTGCCGCGCGTCATAGACGCGCGGTCACGCGTCTTCGGGAGCCTGCGCCCCCTGCACGCGCGTCCAGGGCTCCCCGAGGGAGCCCTGGTGTCCCGCGATGTGGGGGACGGCGGCAGGGGGTTCCGGGGGACCCGGCGGACCCGGCAGCGGTAGGGAGAGCGCCCCGATCAGAGGGCGCTCTTCCGCTGCTTCGGCGCTCGCCCGTCACCCTCGGGCGCGCGCCAGGCTACTGCTGCGGCCAAGAACGGGCAAATGCTCGAATAAACTTGGCCGCAGCAGTACATGATTAAAAACACTTAAAAAAGGCTAGGACCCCTGTCACGGGTACTACCCATAGACACAAGTGGGCAAAACTAGGGAATGACTCAAATTGTCAACCCTTAACATGAAAATGGATAGTGACTCAAGAAACACTTGGATAGGTCAGAATAAATCACAACAGGTTAATGGGTTCACAGGCACCTATACAAAGCCAAAGATAATACGTACTACACACCAATGAAGTGACTAGTCAAAATATAAATGACAATCTTAAACCATCATAAATCTGCTTGAGCATACAATTATGTAACCAATACCAACAGCACAAATAAATCACTTGAAGGAAAAAGGTGGCATGATGGGATGAAGTCACTAGATGTGTGGAGCAATGAAGTGTGTGAATAGCATGTATGGAAAATTGCCTGATGAACGCCTATTAGATAACCTTGTGTGTGTTGTCAGTATCCATAATGAAAAAATAGAGTGTCACAGTCCAGAGATTAGTTGCACCAGTGCTGGGTAGCATAGTTACGTGAACATCTGTCAGGGGTCCTGCCTAGCACCCCCACTCCGACGCACCCCCACTCCAAGTCTAAGTCTCTGGACGAAACGCGTCGGAGTGGGGGTGCTAGGCAGGACCCCTGACAGATGTTCACGTAACTATGCTACCCTGCACTGGTGCAACTAATCTTTGGACTGTGACACTCTATTTTTTCATTATGGATACTGACAACACACACAAGGTTATCTAATAGGCGTTCATCAGGTAATTTTCCATACATGCTATTCACACACTTCATTGCTCTACACATCTAGTGACTTCATCCCATCATGCCACCTTTTTCCTTCAAGTGATTTATTTGTGCTGTTGGTATTGGTTACATAATTGTATGCTCAAGCAGATTTATGATGGTTTAAGATTGTCATTTATATTTTGACTAGTCACTTCATTGGTGTGTAGTACGTATTATCTTTAGCTTTGTATAGGTGCCTGTGAACCCATTAACCTGTTGTGATTTATTCTGACCGATCCAAGTGTTTCTTGAGTCACTATCCATTTTCATGTTAAGGGTTGACAATTTGAGTCATTCCCTAGTTTTAAAACCAGAGACATAACATAAAACACAGACAAAGCTCAGTTTTTAGCACATCTAGTGAGACTCATACACGGTACAGTGCCTAAATATATATGGTTAAATATCTAATAAGTAAATGGTCTTTTAGTTTGACATTTTTGGCCAAAATTGTTGTAAGCCCCTGAGCCAACGCCAAGGCAGACCACATATCAGGGGTCCCTAACGCTAATATAAATTCTTAATAACCTGTTTAATAACAGGAAGAATGATTTATAGTAAATCTGTCAATATTAGCTGCAAAGTTCTGTCTGACTGAAGCTTTTATTAACCTGTACATTACCAGGAAAAGCACTCTGTATTAGAGATGTCACAGCCAAACTGCAAGCAGGCAAGTTCCCCTGAGTGGAAGATGCTATGGAGTGAGCCCATAACCATTTAAATGTGGGAGGGGGCGAGCTTAAATTAAGTAGGAGGTTGCCAACCTCCAATCAGCCATGACTAGCTGGACAAGAATTGTAAAACATACTGGACACCTAACAAGCTCCTATTAAACCCCCAAAATACCCACAACATATATATAAGCATATGAGTGTCAGAGGAGTGCTACTGAGCATGGCAATATGCATTAAAACCAGAGACATAACATAAAACACAGACAAAGCTCAGTTTTTAGCACATCTAGTGAGACTCATACACGGTACAGTGCCTAAATATATATGGTTAAATATCTAATAAGTAAATGGTCTTTTAGTTTGACATTTTTGGCCAAAATTGTTGTAAGCCCCTGAGCCAACGCCAAGGCAGACCACATATCAGGGGTCCCTAACGCTAATATAAATTCTTAATGTTTTATGTTTTATGTTATGTCTCTGGTTTTAATGCATATTGCCATGCTCAGTAGCACTCCTCTGACACTCATATGCTTATATATATGTTGTGGGTATTTTGGGGGTTTAATAGGAGCTTGTTAGGTGTCCAGTATGTTTTACAATTCTTGTCCAGCTAGTCATGGCTGATTGGAGGTTGGCAACCTCCTACTTAATTTAAGCTCACCCCCTCCCACATTTAAATGGTTATGGGCTCACTCCATAGCATCTTCCACTCAGGGGAACTTGCCTGCTTGCAGTTTGGCTGTGACATCTCTAATACAGAGTGCTTTTCCTGGTAATGTACAGGTTAATAAAAGCTTCAGTCAGACAGAACTTTGCAGCTAATATTGACAGATTTACTATAAATCATTCTTCCTGTTATTAAACAGGTTATTAAGAATTTATATTAGCGTTAGGGACCCCTGATATGTGGTCTGCCTTGGCGTTGGCTCAGGGGCTTACAACAATTTTGGCCAAAAATGTCAAACTAAAAGACCATTTACTTATTAGATATTTAACCATATATATTTAGGCACTGTACCGTGTATGAGTCTCACTAGATGTGCTAAAAACTGAGCTTTGTCTGTGTTTTATGTTATGTCTCTGGTTTTAATGCATATTGCCATGCTCAGTAGCACTCCTCTGACACTCATATGCTTATATATATGTTGTGGGTATTTTGGGGGTTTAATAGGAGCTTGTTAGGTGTCCAGTATGTTTTACAGTTCTTGTCCAGCTAGTCATGGCTGATTGGAGGTTGGCAACCTCCTACTTAATTTAAGCTCACCCCCTCCCACATTTAAATGGTTATGGGCTCACTCCATAGCATCTTCCACTCAGGGGAACTTGCCTGCTTGCAGTTTGGCTGTGACATCTCTAATACAGAGTGCTTTTCCTGGTAATGTACAGGTTAATAAAAGCTTCAGTCAGACAGAACTTTGCAGCTAATATTGACAGATTTACTATAAATCATTCTTCCTGTTATTAAACAGGTTATTAAGAATTTATATTAGCGTTAGGGACCCCTGATATGTGGTCTGCCTTGGCGTTGGCTCAGGGGCTTACAACAATTTTGGCCAAAAATGTCAAACTAAAAGACCATTTACTTATTAGATATTTAACCATATATATTTAGGCACTGTACCGTGTATGAGTCTCACTAGATGTGCTAAAAACTGAGCTTTGTCTGTGTTTTATGTTATGTCTCTGGTTTTAATGCATATTGCCATGCTCAGTAGCACTCCTCTGACACTCATATGCTTATATATATGTTGTGGGTATTTTGGGGGTTTAATAGGAGCTTGTTAGGTGTCCAGTATGTTTTACAATTCCCTAGTTTTGCCCACTTGTGTCTATGGGTAGTACCCGTGACAGGGGTCCTAGCCTTTTTTAAGTGTTTTTAATCATGTACTGTTTACTTATCCTTTTTTGCACTGTGTCAAATAAATAAAATACTATATGTTAATCTGCATACCTGAGTGCTCCCATACGGGTTACTTTTTTCTCTTTTCACTCATACTATTTACAACCCGTGAGCACCGCCAATTCTTACTGATGTAAAGTTATTTATTGGCTTATGGTGGCATTAATATTGCAAAAGTAGATGCGAGGTTTTTTTCCCCACCTTCCCCCCCTTTTTCCCCCCGTTATTTGAACATATATATATATATATATATATATATATATATATATATATATATATATATATATATATACTGTAAATATTCCTGTATATTCATTTGCATGTCTTAGACAGGTCTGCAACCCTGTCTTTCACCATTATCTTTAACCTTAATAGTCGTATATATATATATATATATACATATATATATATTTATATATATATATACATACACATGTAGTATGTATATATATATATCATACTATATGTATATATATAGTCTGTTTTATACACACATACACGTGTGTGTGTGTGTGTGTATATATGTGTGTGTGTGTATATATATATATATATATATATATATATATATATATATATATATATATATATATATATGGTATAACCCAGAGGTGCGCAAAGTGGGGGGGGGGAGATTTTTTTGGGGGGGGGGGTTGGCGCGGGCGGTTGCAGAGGCCCCGCGCACTTCCTCGAGGCATTAAAATTAAATGCCGGGGGATCACGTGAGGCCTCTGCAATGCTATTACTTACCTTGACTCTGCCGGCGTCACTCGTGTCCATGGCAACGCGGTGTTAAATTACGCCGCGGGGTCATGTGACGTCACCCTCGTCAAATGCCGCTGCAGGTCACGTAACGCCGCATCAAGGTAAGGGGGGGGGGGGCGCGAGCACCAACAGAGGGAAGGCAGGGGGGCGAGCTGCAAAAGTTTGTGCTCCCCTGGTATAACCAATAAATAATATAGCTGATATAGCAATCTGGTTGTCGCTAGAGAGAGATTATAATGGCAGTGAGAAATAGTGGCCAGAATTAATAACATTTCAATTACTAAAAAGTAGTTGTAATAAAATAATAATAAACACTATGCCTAAACACAATAAAAGTCTAGAAACCTAGCTCTAATAGCTATGTTATAACTCAATCATAAAAGGATCCAATTCGGGCGTCCTCTGGAGCCCTGGCAGCTCTCTTCAGGGAAACAACCACCTCCTCGATAGATATCTAAACAAAACAAAAAGAAGAGAAAGCGCCCGCTCCATGTGTAAATTTGGTTTAACAATTTCATTTCCTGGACAAGATAAAAATAACAAACTCACAAACGCCCGTTTGGTAAAAGCATTGTGTGAGACAGGCTCGGGCTCCGTGGTAATCCGGTGGTCAATCCGCAGCTCCAGACTTTGGACGATGACCGGGAAACTCGATAGGCTGCGCCCCTCGCAGTGTGGTCCTCCGGCAATCTGTAGTATGCAGTTGTGATTCCACTCTGTAATTCCGGTGTCTCGTCTTGGTTGTGTACCAACTTCCCTTCCCGGCGTCAAGACGGATAGTGTGGCAATAACGAGAACAAAGTACCTACGCGTTTCTTCAGCACACGGCCGATTTCATCAGGGGATAATGCTACAACTCACTCGTAATGGTTTTATAGTCCTACAGTCCAATTGGTAATGGCATAATAGATCACATGTGTTACTGATTTTAGATAATACAGTAATAGATTCTTGTATGACACACACACACACACATATATATATATATATATATATATACACACATACGTATGTATGTATATATATATATATATATATATATAATATATATATATATATATATATATACACACACACATACATCTATTTACACACACACACATACATACATACATATAAAACGGTCTTCTTCGGAGAGAAGAAGATATATATATGTATATATATATATATATATATATATATACATATATATATGTGTGTGTATATGTGTATATATATATTTACACACACATAATGTTATAGGTTAGCGGTGCGTGAACTGGGGGGCGGGAGATTTGTCTGGGGGGGCGCGGGGGCGGGTGCAGAGGTCCCGCGCTCCTCCCCAAGGCATTTAAATGAAATGCCGGGGATCACGTGAGGCCTCTGCAACAGTAACACTGACCGGGATTCAGACACGTCTCCATGGCAACGCGGCATCAAATGACACCGCGGGGTCATGTGACGTCACTCGACCCCGGAGTGTGCTGGCAGGTAGGAGAGGGGGCGCAAGACCGGGGGAGGCCAGGCAGGGGGACGCAGCTTCAGAAGTTTGCGCTCCCCTGTTATAGATTACCATGCCAACAAATTGTAATAGTGCTACAGGGATCAATAAATATTACATTTAATACTTAATTATTGTGATGTTTCTAATCTACTGTGTGTTACAAATAACATTAATATCTTACAACTGAATACATTGCAATAATGTGATACCTATTTATTTGTGATTTAAAGTGTGTTACATAGTGATAAATTATCTAATAAATAAATCTTAAACTAATCCCACACAGTGACTACTTAATTCTGTGAATAAATGTGTTTTTAATGTCATTACTATGAAGGAGATGAAGATATAGTGTATATATAAATTCCTACCTGCAAACGCCGTCTCAGCCTGTCAGAATACGCGCAGAGTGACCTGTCGTGACACGTCAGGTCACTCTGTAACCGAACCCGGATCTGTGACGCATATGTACTGAGGTGGGGTTGGATCCCCCACGGTTATTTCTTGTTTTATTAATAAATAATTTACTATATTTTAATCTCTGGTGCGCATTGTGTGCATTTTTCTTCTTGTCTGCACAGTGCTTCAGATGCTGCATCTGAAAAAATGCCGGTGGATCGGGATGTGAGGTAGGGAAGTGACGTCCGCGCCGGAACGTTATTGCCACGCCTCCAAATATTCATTGCCACGCCCCCAATCGCACCCGCTGCATACCCTGCAAAGCCATAAAAAGCTCAGACTTCAGCAAGTGTATTGCAGCGTGTGTGCCTTCCCTCCGTCTGAAATACTATAGACGCAGCCTTATCAACGCTTACTAAATAGGCCCGTGTCTCTCTCTCTGTGTCTCTGTCTCTCTCTGTGTGTCTCTGTCTCTCTCTGTGTGTCTCTCTCTCTCTCTCTCTCTGTGTCTCTGTGTGTGTCTCTGTGTCTCTGTCTCTCAAATCAAATCAGCTTTATTGGCATGACAAAAGAACATTTCAGTATTGCCAAAGCGTGAGTTATAGGGGGTGTGGGACAATGATTACACGAATACTAGGGGGTACGGTATAATGGTTATACAGTACATTACTTTTGTCTCTCTCTCTCTCTCTGTGTCTCTCTCTCCCTATGTCCCTCTCTCTGTCTCTCTCTCATTCTCTGTCTCTCTCTCATTCTCTGTCTCTCTCTCATTCTCTGTCTCTCTCTCTCATCCCTGTATGATAGGTATGTTCCAACTCTATTTTTTGCTCTTCTTTTCCGTTTGAGAGGAGGGAGTCCCTCACCTCTTCAGCCACACACCAGGAACGCTGGATTGCTTTCAGACGCTCGGAGAGGCGGATACAGTCGTGGATTGCAGGCACTGATTTATCTGGTAAGTACCGCAAACATGCTTGAACAAGGGCCGTAGACATTTTATTTGATGGTTTAGATTATCATTGTCTGTGGTTGTTAGTTATTGGTATTAGAGTTTTTTGATGTTGTTACGAATCAAATACATTTTGAAGTAGTAATCCCCTCCGAACTGGGCATTCCTGGCCAATAATGCCCTGGCTGTAAGAGTTGAAGGGCCCAAGCAAAGCCCCCACCTCTATACACACTAACACTGCAGGGGCATCAGAGTGTCTTGTTGTCATGGCAACGGGGGGTGTCACGTGATGTCATTTGTTTAATAAATTATTTTTTAAGGTGTCCTGGTTTTTCATTTTCGAAATCTGGTCACCCTATGTATTTATGCTGCATTCAGTGTTGTAATGTGCTGTAATTGGGTTACATGGCGTACATAGTGTATATACCGCATTCAGGGTAAGTGCTGTATGTGGATTATAAAGTGTATATATGCTGCATTCAGGGTTATAAAGTCGTTTATAGAGTATATACTGCATTCACGGTTACGTGCGGCATGTGGAGTATAAGGTGTATATATGCTGCATTCAGTGTTATAATGTGCTTTAAGTGGGTTACATGGCGGGTATAGTGGATATACTGCATTCAAGGTTACGCGCCGTATTGGATTATAACGGGTATATATGCTACAGTCAGTGTTATAATGTGCGGTATTTGGGTTACAGGGGTGTATACGGTACCGCAGTGGTGGTGGCGTGCTGTATTTGGATTATATGGTATACACTGCAATCATGGTTACGTGCTGGGTTCTGAATATAATGTTTATAGACCACATGCGCGGTTACATGACGGGTTTGGATTATATGGTGTATATGCTGCATGCTTGGCTTCGGGCCATTGCGTGGAGCATATGGTGTGTGTATATACTGCCTTTGGGGGTCATGTGCTGTATTGGTCCAGCGTTACATGCTACATTCAGGACGACGTGGGGTATACGGTGCGTTATGCTGCAGGCAGAGGTATAACGCGTGTAGGGGTTAATCTCACTTCCTGTTCAGCGCAGGCCATGGTAGGGCATGGGTAATCCCTCTTCCTGTTCAGCACTTGGCTCCCTCTATCGTATGGGTAATCCCTCTTCCTGTTCAGCACTTGGCTCCCTCTATCATATGGGTAATCCCTCTTCCTGTTCAGCACTTGGCTCCCGCTATTGTATGGGTAATCCCAGTTCCTGTTTAATATACGGCCCTGCGGTTGTATGGGTAATCCCAGTTCCTGTTTAACACACGGCCCTGCTATTGTATGGGTAACCCCACTTCCTGTTCAGCACATGGCCCTGCTATGGACGGGTAACCCCCCACTCCCTGTTCAGCACAGGGCCGCATGCCTCTGGTTTGGTGTGGGTAATCCCACTTCCTGTTCAGCGCATGGCCAGGGATGGTGCGGGTAATCCCACTCCCTGACTGGGCACGATCAGGAAAATATGCTGGTATAGCAAATATGCATGCGGGAAGGGGGTAAAGGGGCGGTTGCAAATAGCAGGCCTAACGCCCCTTCTTCGGTTAGCAGAAGGTCCCATGTATCGATGATAACATATCAATTCATGTTTCTTTCAGTCAGTTTCGGTACCTCGTGCGAGTAGCAATTCAGTTTTCATCCGGATCGGATCCGCCTCCGTCGACCCTCGATACTTCCCATACTCACAGAAAAACCCAGTAGACGGAACACATAGTTAAATCACGCAAATTGAAATCACACTCCCGCGACACTTAGCGCATCAATCAGAATGTACTTCGTAGACAAAATCATACAACTGCAGGCTGACGCGCGAAGCAAGGAAGAAGGCTGGTTCCAGAGGCAGCTGTTGATGCTCATGCACCGGCAGAGTCACCAGCAGTAGTGACACCAGCGATAAGCGCAGCGCCAGTTCTAGCAACGCTAATCGCATCAGCAGCGGCGATAGCTCCAGCTATAGCGACAGTCGTAGCGCCAGCATTGGGGGCGGCGCCAGCGGTAGCGACACCTGTAGTTCCAGCAGCGGCAGTGGCCGCGGTTCCCCCGCAGGCGGTTAACAACACACCTCTAGGGGCCGGTGGGCAGGCCGGGCTAGTGGACTCACCATCCTCCATGCTCCCCCTCCCTCAGGCGGCACCCGCCTCAGAGGAGCTAGCCAAGGATAAGAGGATGCCCGATGCGGCATATAAGGTCTCTTATACATCCAGACCTAGCTCAGTGGGCTTGCACTTGCTGAAAGAGGTGAAGGACAAGATATGGGCCGGGGAGTACGTAGATATATTATCTCTGCTACCAGGCTACAGGGAGGCGTTGGCCGCGTCTTCAAAGACGGGGGAAGCGAAGAAGGTGGATGTGGAAAAGAGGCTTTTCCCACACACCTTTCGCAATTGGTCTAAGGCATTTGTTATCCTGGCTGGAGTAATTGGGGAGAAGGATCCCCAGGCGTGCGCATCGCTCTTTACGTATCACGACATGATCGAGGAAGCACACCACACGTACGGGGGAACGGGTTGGTGGACATATGACCAGTGCTTTAGGCAATCAATAAAGGCCCAAGAGGTGGTGATACCATGGAACGTCAAGGGTGTCAACCTTTATCTGCAGTTTGTGTCTGGGGGCGGGGCAGATTCCTTTCGAGGGTGCGGCACCGGAGGTAGGGGGACATGGCGGAATAACGTACCAGGGACTAGCCAGTCGCTGCGCACCAACTCGGGCGTCTGTTGGCCGTTTAACCTGTCCAACTGCACGTACGACAACTGCCGTTTCCAACACATCTGCTCCTTTTGCGGCGGCCACCACGCCCAGGCAAAGTGTTTTAAGAAGGGCGGTCGCAGGGGGAGGGGCGCAGGGCGGACGTTTGGACACGAGGGCAGCGACACCAATAATCGTCGCCAATTTGGCACCGTGGCTAGCAAGGTATCCCAATAGGGAAGCAGCCCAGCTACTCTTAGCTGGGTTTAAGGAGGGGTTTAGGATCCCGTTTGAATATCAAGCGGGATCTGAGTTTAGTCGGAACTTGAAATCGGTCAGGACACACGGTGACGTAGCTAGGGAGAAAGTCTGGAAGGAAGTCCAATTGGGAAGGATGGCTGGCCCCTTCGAGTCCCCTCCCTTGCCTAATCTCAGGATTTCCCCATTGGGAGTGGTCCCCAAAAAAAGAGGCTGGGGAGTATAGGTTGATACAACACCTATCCTACCCCGAGGGGTCGTCGGTAAACGACGGCATTGACAGGGAGTTGTGTTCGGTGTCTTACGCGAACTTCGATCAAGCCGCAGCGCTGGTGGAAAGGATGGGAGAAGGGGCTCTAATGTCAAAAGCTGACATCAAATCGGCCTTCAGACACTTGCCAGTCCACCCCGAGTGCTTTCATTTGCTAGGCTGCATGCTCGAAGGTCAGTACTACATAGACTTATGCTTACCAATGGGAGGGGCGCTTTCTTGTTTTTATTTCGAGACATTTAGCACCTTCCTAGAATGGGTGGCCCGGAAGAGGGTGCAGGCAGCGGGGGTCATGCACTACTTGGACGACTTCCTTTTTGTTGGCCCCAGGGGTTCGGACTTATGCGCTAGGTGGCTGTTTGAATTTTCAGCCCTGGCGCGTGAGTTCGGCGTTCCTTTGGCCGACGAGAAGACGGTGCGGCCAACAACCACTCTTACCTTTTTGGGCATAGAAATCGACTCTGAGGCGATGGAGTACAGGCTCCCTCCGGAGAAGCTGGTCGCCCTAAGCAGGCTTCTCCGCGAATTCATAGCTCTCAAGAAAACATCATTGAGGCACTTCCAGGCGCTGCTAGGCCACTTAGTATTCGCAGCGCGCGTAATGCCGGCTGGGAGGGTTTTCGCCAGGCGCCTCTCCGCAGCAACGGTCGGGGTGAGACGACCCAACCACTTCATCCGCATCACCGCCGAAATCCGAAAGGACTTGACGGTGTGGCTGCGTTTTTTAAAGGATTATAACGGCAGAACCTTGTGGCGAGGTCCCCCATCCAACAACACAGAATTGCAGTTGTTTACAGACGCCTCAGGGTCAGTCGGTTTTGGGGCCTACTTCGGTGGGGCATGGTGCGCGGAGCGGTGGCCTCCCCACTGGCGGGGGACGCCGCTCATTAAGAACTTGGCGTTCTTGGAACTATTTCCCTTGCTCGTCGCAGTGCGCCTGTGGGGTCACTTATTCGCGAATAAGCAAGTAATTTTTTGGACAGACAACATGGGTGTAGTGGAAGCCGTGAACAATTTCGGCTCACGCTCCCCGCCGGTGCTGTCCCTTCTGCGCTGTTTCGTACTGGCATGCTTGCAATTGAACATAGCGTTCAAGGCTCGACATGTCCCGGGGGTGGTGAATAACATTGCTGATGCCTTATCCCGGTTACAGATGGCGCTGTTTCGGAGACTGGCCCCCGAGGCGGACCTAATCGGCAGTCCATGCCCTGCAGACCTTTGGGTGCTGGCGACGACCCAGTGACCTCGTTGGTACGATCATCGCTGGCTCCGGGTACGTGGCGGGCCTATTCGGCAGCGTGGCGCGATTATCAAAGTCTGGCAGGGGAATTGGGTCCGACGTATCGGGACCTTGCTATCATTTGTCCTAAACTTAAGGGCAAGGGTTTTAGCGGGAGGATCCATAGGGAAAAAAGTGACAGGGGTCTCCTTCTTTTTGCAGCTAGAGGGCAAGGGGGACCCAACGAAGGCATTTATCATCAAAAGGGTCCCAGCTGGGTTAACAAAGGGGACGGCGACAAATGACAGCAGAAGGCCAGTGACACCAGCGATATTAGAAGGTTTAATGCAGGCCACAGACAGAGTGTGCCTATCGGGGTTCGAGGCGAAACTTTTCCGGCTGACGTTTGCATTGGCCTTCTTCGCAGCACTGCGAGCCGGGGAGCTGGTGTGCGCGTCGCGCAAAGGCGAGGGAGGGATGCAGTTTGAGGACATAGTCTTAGGGGAAGGGTGGGTCAAACTACACGTGAAAAGGTCAGGGAGGGGAGCGGGGATATCTTTGCTAGGGCTACCAGGGACCAAATTTTGCCCAGTGAGCACGCTCAGGGAATACTTGACATGCAGGCCAGACGGTCAGGGCCCCCTGCTGCTTCACGCGGACGGGGTACCGTTATCTAGATTCCAGTACCTGCGGGTTTTCCGCATGTGCCTAAGACACCAGGGCCTCGAAGAGGCACAATACGGGACACATTCGTTCCGGATTGGGGCGGCAACGGAGGCATCACGCGCAGGGCTGTCAGTAGCTGCGATACAAAAGATAGGGTGATGGAAGTCTAACAGATACCGGTCCTATATCAGGCCCGCATTATCTGGGATTTAGCGTGCTTGGATAAACCCCCTCATCCTCTTTATACCTTCACAGACGCCGCACCCACTTGGATAATCGGAGACTCGCTTATACACTGGGCAGAGAAGCGGGCTGTCAAACGCCCATGCGGGGCTAACCTCTGGTTGCAAACGGAGGAGGCAAATGTGGTATGGGGGGGAGGTTGGGGGCTGCGGTGGGCTCAGTTGCTCCCGCGGCTAATGGTGATGGGCAGGGATAGGAGGGCGCCGCAGATCTTGCTCCTCCACGTCGGGGGCAACGACCTGGCCGCTCGACGCTACTTCAAGCTGGTTAATTCAATAAAACACGACCTGGCCCTCATACTCACCAGTTGGCCAGAAGTACAGATCGTTTGGTCGGACATATTGTGCAGGAGAGTGTGGAGGGGCCATCGACCGAGCGCGGGTCAAACTGAACAAGATGGTGGGGAAGTTTGTGATGCAGTGTGGGGGATGGCAGATCACCCATCACGAGTTTGACTACAAGTCAACCGGCCTGTTCCGGGCCGACGGCACACACTTATCCGAGATAGGGGCGGACTTGTTCAATAACGATTTGCAGGAGGGGCTGGAGAGGGTCCTTGCGGGGTTGGCGGCACGGTCTAATTTAAGGAGGTTTAAATAGAGCCGTGAGTGGCGGCAGTTCGGGGGTAAGTGCTTGTCCTTGCCAGATGGGCTCGGGGCGGGCGTCGCCCGGGGGTAGGAGCGATTGGGCGGGGTCAAGCTAACGTGACATCCGGGAACCCACTCGCGACAACGGCCGGCTCTTTAGGGGTCGGCCGGGTACGGGGGCAGCAGGCCAAGGCCTGGCTGACCCTCTGACCCCACTCTGGCTTGGACTAGCGCTTACTCCAGTATTATGATTGTTAATAAACAAAGCCGCGGCCTTTTATACCTCCAAACTGAGTCTGTCATTACTTGTCTGTTATATGTGGGTACCATTTCCAAGTGGGAGGGGGTCCCTCGCATCCTCCCTGGTCAAGCAATCCCTCCAGCCAATTAGCCGAGGGAAGCCCCCCTCCCCCCTCACCTCGCTGGGATCTCTGGGCCGCCGTCGCGGCCCCCCCTGGGGGGGGGGGGGGACAGGCCTAGGGCAGTACAAAAGAGGCAGCCGGGAGCTGAATCTTCCATTCTGCTCCCGGTCTGCTGCGAAGTTCCCACCCACCCACCCCATTAGCAAGACAGTCGGGGGCAGGCGCTTGCCCCCGGCCACTCCGTGGAGTATTTACAATTCCCTTGGTGATAAGCTGTCTGCACTACCTGTAAGCTGTAACATGTACCATCATATTTTACAGGGCAGTGTCCGAAGACCTCCCGAGAAACAAAGGACTGAAGTTCCTTCAGGAGGCTCCAGTTGGTCATTTTGCCACCGTCGCGGCGGCAGTTCGGGGGTAAGTGCTTGTCCTTGCCAGATGGGCTCGGGGCGGGCGTCGCCCGGGGGTAGGAGCGATTGGGCGGGGTCAAGCTAACGTGACACCCGGGAACCCACTCGCGACAACGGCCGGCTCTTTAGGGGTCGGCCGGGTACGGGGGCAGAAGGCCAAGGCCTGGCTGACCCTCTGACCCCACTCTGGCTTGGACTAGCGCTTACTCCAGTATTATGATTGTTAATAAACAAAGCCGCGGCCTTTTATACCTCCAAACTGAGTCTGTCATTACTCGTCTGTTATATGTGGGTACCTGTTCCAAGTGGGAGGGGGAGGGGGTCCCTCGCAGCCTCCCTGGTCATGCAGGAGACAGAAAGGTAGATAGAGACACAGACAGAGAGCTACCAGAGAAGGTGTTACATGGGTGAGTGCTGAGTTATTACTGTGACTCTCTGATGCTAACATGACATTAGGTTCTGGGCTCTGCGTCCCACACATGATGAACACCATGACTGTATAAAACTGAGGGGTACATATATGTATATATATATATATATAGCAACTGTAAATATTACTGTATGTTCATTTGCATGTCTTAGACAGGTCTGCAACCTTGTCTTTCCCCATTGTCACCCAGCATACAGCGCTTCCACTGCAGCAAGGGATTCTGGGAAATGACATGCAAATGAGCACTCAGTGCCACCTTTTGTCTCAAGCTCGTATTACACAAGCCAATCCTCAAGCCAATGCATGCTGTTTTAAACACAGCTTTTAGACAGAGGCTGGGATGAGATGCAAAGCCATTAAACCCACTCACAGACATTTTTTTTTTTTTTTTTACGGTTCACATATTAACAACCATTTAGTATCATTTTACAGAAAATAATAAACCGAAAACATCACTATACAATCCTTATATTGCCAAGACAAAAACCAACCCAAAGGCACAAAACCATTCTAAAAAGCCAAACAAAACAACACATTCCAAGGCATCATCTGTGCATCTACTACCAAACACACTCAATGCAAAAAAATATGGTTACTTCCCATTTCTACACGCGACTTTTCGTACTTTCCACAGGACATTTAACATTGCATCTAATTACTTCACGTGTCCCAGCAATTTCTCTAACGCCTCACGGATATGATACGTACTACATTGTATTTCTAATTTTCTTACTTCCTCTTTAGACACCTCTGCTTTTGTGAACTGTACTTTCAGCCATTCCGTTTTTGAAACATTTAACCCTAAGTCACCTGCCTCTTTATTTATATTATTTATCACCTCTTTTACATGCCACTCCCTCGCCTTCCTTTCTCTCTCGCTTTCATAACTTACTTTTGTTCTTCCACTAAGGCCTGCCTTTTCTCCTTTTCCCCCTTTACTTTCCCTAATCTCTCCCCCTTCACCCCCACTCTGTTGGCCTGCCTTTCCATCACTTTCATTCCCACTTACTCCACTTACACTTCCCTGTATTTTAGTTCCCTCCACGCTTATCTGGCTTTGTGAGGACGAGCTATTGCTCTCACTTCTCTCCTTCTCCCTCACCTCTCCCCTAGCCTCTTTTATTTTAACCCACTGTACATGCTCCTTTTTTAATTCTTCATACTGCTCTTTTGTCAGCTGTTTTCTTTGGTACATCAGTTTTTCTAATCTTTCTATTATCTGTTCCTCACTACTCCCCCCATGCTGCTTCCGAAAAATACCAACCCAAAATAGAACATCTCCCACTGCGTCTTCAAAATGTTCCATCTTCTCTTTTAGGGTTACTTTCCCTGATACTTTTACAACTTTACCCTCTACACCTTCCTCTCTAGGCTCCCCTTTACTCTGGCTATCCTTATCTTCCTTTGTTTCTATCCCTTGCAGATTTTTACGCTTTTGAGCTTTTTCCCTCCTATTTCCATTTCCTCCTCCAAGACATCTTGGGGACCTTCCCTCCCCCTCTGTGCATCTTGAAACTCCATACTTTCCGCCCAGCTAGGTTCCACCACACTCAATGACCGTATTTCCCCCCTCCCCCCCCGCATCTTTCTGATGCACTGCTCCCGTCTCCTCCCCTCCCCCCACCTCCAGTTTCTGGGCCAAGGAGTCCAGGAAGAGATCTTCCTCTTTTTTTCTCCACGATATCACTTATAGAACCCGCCAAACCCTCTATTGGGCCACTTGCTAGCATTTCTTCTCTTCTTAAATCCTCCTCATACATTGCTGTTATAGCCGGATCAAGCCCTCCCTGTTGGGAACTCTCCATCTCAAAAATTCCCAGACCCTCAACTGTCTCTTCCCCTTCGTCTAGCACAATGTCCCCTTTTGCCGCCTGGGCATATGTCCTTTTTGTGCACTGCCGTGCCAAGTGTCCTTCCTCTCCGCAAAGATGGCATCTCTTAGGGACTCCACAGTTGGCTGCAGTATGTCCCTCTTCCCCGCAATTACGGCACACAATTCCCGTTTTCGTGCAACCCTCCTTTGTAGGTCCAAAAGTGTGGCAATGCCTGCAATATAGAGGCTGTCCCGAGTAAAACAAAAATCCTCTGTCTCCTCTGATATTGAACATGGCCGGTGGGTGTGTCACTCCTCCCGCACATGATGGATCCCGTCTGAACCGTACCCAGAAACGTCTCTTCCCGTTGAACATGCCATACGGATTTTTTAGTTCTTCACCTCCTCTAATCATTTCCCAATACCGGTTCAAAAAAGTCACAATCTCCTCTTTCCTTGCATACGGAGTGTACATGTGAAGTACAAGTGGTCTCTCCTCCAGCATAAAACTTGGGATTACCTTTACATGCAAATGAACATACAGTAATATTTACAGTTGCTTTATGCTTTACTGTGGAGGGTTTTTGTCACTTTTTTACCCACCATAACCTTAATAGTAGTGGTGATTACCTAGTCTAGTCTCAAACCTGCTTTGCCATTAAGACCAACCCCACACTGATGAGACCCATTAAGGTCGAAACAGCTGTGTAGCTGAGCCTGTGTCCCCTTGGCCTTGAGTCATCGTCCCTTCGGGGACTAAAGACTCCTGCTGCTTTTGGGGGGGCACGCCATCTCGAGCTAAGAGGAGTGATCCTGAGTGAGCGGTTCTGAGCGAGCGGATGCGGAAGTGAGGGGCCGGCACCTTTGCCCTGGGACATCGCCTTTACTGGCTAAAGTCCCTTGCTGCTTTTGGGGTGCCGCACCTGAGCTTGGGAGAGCAGAGATGACATCGCAAGCTGGAATGCGCAATTCCATTCGGTTCCTGATCGAGGAGACCGAGAGAAGTCGAGTGAACCTGCTGTGGATAGTGGAGAAGGTGCTGAAGCAATTGATCGGTCTGGACACTGAGAGGATCTTCTGCCTTCAGGATTTCCCTGCACAGGGGATTTATGACCTGACCTGTCATCAAGAAGCGGATGTTTGGTGCACTTTTGAAAAGTGCAAGGAGAAGTCTGGTGACCCGATCTTACACGGCATCAAGGTAATTCCAAGTTTTATGCTGGAGGAGAGACCACTTGTAATTCACATGTACAATCCGTATGCAAGGAAAGAGGAGATTGTGACTTTTTTGAAACGGTATTGTGAAATGATCAGAGGAGGTGAAGAACTTAAAAACCCATATGGCATGTACAACAGGAAGAGACGTTTCTGGGTACGGTTCAGACGGGATCCATCATGTGTGGGAGGAGTTACACACCCACCGGCCATGTTCAATATCAGAGGAGACAGAGGATTTTTGTTTTACTCGGGACAGCCTCTATATTGCAGGCATTGCCACACTTATGGACATACAAAGGAGGGAGGGTTGCAGGAAAACGGGAATTGTGTGCCGTAATTGTGGGGAAGAGGGACATACTGCAGCCAACTGTGGAGTCCCTAAGAGATGCCATCTTTGCGGAGAGGAAGGACACTTGGCATGGCAGTGCACTAAAAGGACATATGCCCAGGCAGCAAAAGGGGGCATTGTGCTAGAAGAAGAGGAAGAGACAGTTGAGGGTCTGGGAATTTGTGAGATGGAGAGTTCCCAAGAGGGAGGGCTTGATCCGGCTATAACAGCAATGTATGAGGAGGATTTAAGAAGAGAAGAAATGCTAGCAAGTGGCCCAATAGAGGGGGAGGTGGAAGTGGAAATAATGGACACGAGCGGACCCAAGAAAGGGGCGCAAAAACGAAGTTTACAAAGTGACAATGATGTTTGTACAGTTGATGGGGAGGGGAAGAGTGAGCTACGGCAAGATAAGGTGACGAAGTCAAAGTTTTGTGCGCTGGATTTGTCCAGTATTGACGGGAGTGGGGAAGAGGAACAGACCGTAAGTAAAGGAAAAGAGGAAAATAAGAAGTTAGATAGGGAAGCGCAAGAAACTGAGGAGAAGGCAGGCCCTGGTGGTGCGAGTGGAAAAGGTAAAGAGGGAAAGAGTAAGTGTAAAGGGTTTGTTGTTAGTGGAAGCAAAAACGAGTCTTCGCAAGGGATAGAAACAAAGGATGATAAGGATTGCCAGAGTAAAGTGGAGCCTAGAGAGAAGGGTGTAGAGGGTAAAGTTAAAAAAGTATCAGGGAAGGTAACCCTAAAAGAGAAAATGGAACAATTTGAGAACGCAGTGGGAGATGTTCTGTTTTGGGTGGGTATTTTCCGGAAGCAGCATGGGGGTAGTAGTGATGAACAGATAATAGAAAGATTGGAAAAAATGATGTACCAAAGAAAACATCTGACAAAAGAGCAATATGAAGAATTAAAAAAGGAGCATGTACAATGGGTTAAAATAAAAGAGGCTAGGGGAGAGGTGAGGAAGAAAGAGAGTAGCGAGAGCAACAGCTCGTCCTCACAAAAAAGTCAGATAAGCGTGGAGGGAACTAAAATACAGAGAAGTGTAAGTGGAGTAAGTGGGAACGAAAGTGAAGAAAAGGCAGGCAAAAAAGGGATTGTACAGGCAAAAGAGGCAAATTCTGCGGGAGATAGTAAGGGGAGGAGCACCCAGGGAAAGGATGAAGTAGGGCTTACAAAGGAAGAGGTTTTGCACAATCAACTTGCGAGGGGATTTGGGCGGAGATATTGGGATGTGAAAGAGGCAAGGGACGGGTATGAAAAAAGTGTGATGTCTGGATTCCAGTTAGAGGAAAGTAAGAGAGGTTTGGAACGTATGGAGAAAGAATTAAAACAGATGATCGCATCACTTGAGAATAGAGAAAGGGTTTTTGTTTTTAAATGAAAGAATCTTGAAGTATATGGTTCTTATCTTTGTATGATGTTTTGGTTATAGGGTTTTTTCGTAAAGTTATGTTTTTTTTTTCCCTTCTGAAAAGTTTATCTTTGTGTTTGTATATATCTGAAGGATGAAGGAAGAAAATGTAAATATATTATGTTTTGGTGTCTTTCTAATGTTGGGTGACTGTTGTCACTATGGTGTGTTTTTTTGGTTTCCAAAAAAGTCTGTAAACTTAAAAAAGTTGTTGAATAAAAAAGTAAAAAAAAAAAAAAAAAAGTTGAAACATGTCTGTGAGTGGGTTTAATGGCTTTGCATCTCATCCCAGCCTCTGTCTAAAAGCTGTGTTTAAAACAGTGTGCATTGGCTTGAGGATTGGCTTGTGTAATACGAGCTTGAGACAAAAGGTGGCACTGAGTGTTCATTTGCATGTCATTTCCCAGAATCCCTTGCTGCAGTGGAAGCGCTGTATGCTGGGTGACAATGGGGAAAGACAGGGTTGCAGACCTGTCTAAGACATGCAAATGAACATACAGTAATATTTACAGTTGCTTTATGCTTTACTGTGGAGGGTTTTTGTCACTTTTTTACCCACCATAACCTTAATAGTGTGTATATATATAGATATAGATATCTATATATATATATCTTATACTATATTAGTGAAAGCACTGTATGTTTGCCTGCCTGGATGTCCGGTGTCCCTAGGGGCAATCTCATTGGTCCCTAGGCCCGGCCGCCCCCGCACACCTCTCATTGGCCTCACACACTCACACCACCCCCTTGGCCCGCCCCCCACACCTCTCATTGGCCTGAGGCGGAGTGACGGGCCAAAGGTCCAAAAAAAAAACACACACACACACACACACACACACACACCTCCCCGTTCCAAATCACCTCTCCCCCCTCCCCGCTCCAAATCACCTCTCCCCCTCCCCAGCGGCATCACCTCTCCCCCTCCCCAGCGGCATCACCTCTCCCCCTCCCCAGCGGCATCACCTCTCCCCCTCCCCAGCGGCATCACCTCTCCCCCTCCCCGCTCCAAATCACCTCCCCCCTCCCCAGCGCCATCACCTCTCCCCCTCTCCAGTGGCATGACCTCTCCCCCTCCCCGCTCCAAATCACCTCCCCCCTCCCCGCTCCAAATCAACGCTCCCCCCTCCCCGTTCCAAATCACCTCTCCCCCTCCCCAACGGCATCACCTCTCCCCCTCCCCAGCGGCATCACCTCCCCCCTCCCCAGCGGCATCACCTCTCCCCCTCCCCGCTCCAAATCACCTCTCCCCCCTCCCCGCTCCAAATCACCTCTCCCCCTCCCCGCTCCAAATCACCTCTCCCCCTCCCCGCTCCAAATCACCTCTCCCCCCTCCCCGCTCCAAA
The DNA here is from genome assembly GCF_040206685.1 of Ascaphus truei. Classification (NCBI taxonomy): domain Eukaryota; kingdom Metazoa; phylum Chordata; class Amphibia; order Anura; family Ascaphidae; genus Ascaphus; species Ascaphus truei. The sequence continues at coordinate 180,623 of NW_027456847.1, forward strand.
TCACCTCTCCCCCCTCCCCGCTCCAAATCACCTCTCCCCCTCCCCGCTCCAAATCACCTCTCCCCCTCCCCAGCGGCATCACCTCTCCCCCTCCCCAGCGGCGCTCAAACTCAACTCTCCCCCTCCCCGCTCCAAATCACCTCTCCCCCCTCCCCGCTCCAAATCACCTCTCCCCCCTCCCCGCTCCAAATCACCTCTCCCCCTCCCCGCTCCAAATCACCTCTCCCCCTCCCCGCTCCAAATCACCTCTCCCCCCTCCCCGCTCCAAATCACCTCTCCCCCTCCCGCTCCAAATCACCTCTCCCCCTCCCCAGCGGCATCACCTCTCCCCCTCCCCAAATCACCTCTCCCCCTCCCCAGCGGCATCACCTCTCCCCCCCCCCGGCGGGGGAACAGGCAGCTGCCACGCGGCGCGTAAGATGGCGGACCCCGTTCCTCCCTCGCGGCGCCGAGTCAGATAATGGCGGCGCCCGGAAGTACAGATAGGTGTCGCTCCCCCACCTCTGGCGCCAAACGGAACTGAGAAAGGGCGCATAACTGAGACACGTGTGTGTGTGTGTGTCTCACTGTCCACTGCCCCCCCCCTCCTGTCCACTGCCCCCCCTCCTGTCCACTGCCCCCCCTCCTGTCCACTGCCCCCCCCTCCTGTCCACTGCCCCCCCCCCTCCTGTCCACTGCCCCCCCCTCCTGTCCACTGTTCCCCCTCCAGTCCACTGCCCCCCCTTCCTGTCCACCGCCCCCCCCTCCTGTCCACCTCCCCCCCTCCTGTCCACCTTCCCCCCCTCCTGTCCACCTCCCCCCCCTCCTGTCCACCTCCCCCCCCTCCTGTCCACCTCCCCCCCCTCTCCTGTCCACTGCCCCCCCTTCCTGTCCACTGCCCCCTCCTGTCCACCTCCCTCCCCCTCTCCTGTCCACTTCCCCCCCTCCTGTCCACTGTCCGTCCCTCCTGTCCACTGTCCGTCCCTCCTGTCTACTGTCCCCCCCCCCCTCCTGTCCACTGTCCATCCCTCCTGTCCACTGTCCCCCCATCCTGTCCACTGTCCGTCCCCCCCTCCTGTCCACTGTCCGTCCCCACACCCTCCTGTCCACTGTTCATCCCCCCCCCTCCTGTCCACTGCCCCCCTCCTGTCCACTGCCCCCCCCTCCTGTCCACTACCCCCCCCTCCTGTCCACTGCCCCCCCTCCTGTCCACTGCCCCCCCCCCCTCCTGTCCACTGCCCCCCCCCCTCCTGTCCACTGCCCCCCCCTCCTGTCCACTGCCCCCCTTCCTGTCCACCTCCCCCCCTCTCCTGTCCACCGCCCCCCTCCTGTCCACCTCCCCCCCCTCTCCTGTCCACCGCCCCCCCTCCTGTCCACCTCCCCCCTTCTGTCCACCTCCCCCCCTCCTGTCCACCTTCCCCCCCTCCTGTCCACCTCCCCCCCTCTCCTGTCCACTGCCCCCCCTCCTGTCCACTGCCCCCCCTTCCTGTCCACCTCCCTCCCCCCTCCTGTCCACTGCCCCCCCTCCTGTCCACTGCCCCCCTCCTGTCCACTGTCCGTCCCTCCTGTCTACTGTCCGTCCCCCCCTCCTGTCCACTGTCCGTCCCTCCTGTCCACTGTCCCCCCATCCTGTCCACTGTCCCCCCCCCCCCCCTCCTGTCCACTGTCCGTCCCCACACCCTCCTGTCCACTGTTCATCCCCCCCCCTCCTGTCCACTGTTCGTCCCTCCCCTCTGGGGAACACGGAGAGAGAAGGGAGCGGGAAATTTTACTCACGGGCAACGCCAGGTCTCTCTCTCCCTTGCCGCTACAACTCACCTTTCTCCCTCCCCGCCGCCGCTCCAACTGGAACAGATGGCGGCGCCCGGAAGGACCCCCTTTGACGCCACCCCCCCTGCCTTTGACGCCACCCTCCCCTCTCCCTTTGATGCCCCCCCTCCCTTTGACGCCCCCCCCCTGCCTTTGACGCCCCCCTCCCTGCCTTTGACGCCTCGCCTCCCCTGACTCCCCTCCCTGGTGCTCCCCTCCCCGGCGCTCCACTCACATCACCTCCCACACACTGACTGACACACACAACTTACTGACACACACACACGCTGACTGACGCACGCACACTAACTGACGCGCGCACACACACTGACTGACACACACACACACACTGACTGACACACACACACTGACTGACACACTGACACTGACTCACACACACACACTGGCTCACACACACACACTAACTGACGCGCGCACACACACACACACACACACACACACACACTGACTGACACACACACTGACTGACACACACACTGACTGACACACACACCGACTGACACACACACACAGACTGACACACACACACCGACTGACGCGCGCACACTGACTGCCGCACGTGCACACACACCCCCACACACCCCCACACTGACTGCCGCACGCGCACACACACTGACTGACTGACTGCCGCACGCACACACTGACTGACGCGCACACAAACCCTGACTGACGCACACATGCACGCACACACTGACTGAGGCACACACACACGCACACACTGACTGTGTGTGTGTCAGTCAGTCTGTGTGTGTTTGTGTTTCTGCCTCAGACTCACTGACGCGCGCGCAAACACACAGTGACTGACGCACACACGCTACATGAAGCTGTAAAGGAGGGAGGGTGGGGGGACTGGATTGATGTGAATGGGGGACAAACAGAGAGAGGGGGGAGGAGGGAGAGAGGAACGGGAACATTACATCCCGGGCAACGCCGGGTCTCTCAGCTAGTATATATATATATAAAATTGAGTCCAGTCCGCGCTCTTGCTCTTTAGGATAGTGGAATGGTGGTTCCTCTCTAATCTCTTGCAGCTCTTAGTGTTGAAGGTGTCTGCCCCCACCTCCAATATGGATCCCAGCAGGAAAACTCCAACCGCGATACCAAGTCCCAGAAAAAAAGAAAAAACACAAAAGCGCACCAAGATTGAGATATGATATGTATTGACAACAAATAAAGATAATAATATGCACTTACATATATAAAAACTTTAATGGTCCAGATCACGATCGTCACTTCTATTGGTAGGGCAACATATGGGATGAAGAGGGGGGGTAAATCTCTGTCCTCAGGAACAAGCCCCGCGCGCTGGGGCTGTATTCAGAGGCTGCGCTGCGTCTCTGCTTCACACGCTTGTCGGCGTGTTGATCTGCTCAGTATATATATATATCTACTATATATTTGTGAAAGTGTTCTATGTGGCCGTGTCTGTATGTGTCTCCCTGTGTCCCTCCCTGTGTCCCTAGCGGCAAACCCATTGGCTCCCTTGGCCAACCCCCGCACACCTCTCATTGGCCGGACACACACATACACTCACACAGAGATACACACACACACACGGATACACACACAGGCAGGACACGGAGACACACACACAAAGATACACACACACTGAGACACACACAGATACACACACACACACACACACACTGAGATAAACACACACTGAGACACACACAGATACACACACACACACACTGAGATACAAACACACTGAGACACACACAGATACACACACACTGAGATACACAGACAGGACACAGATAGACAGACAGGACACACACACACATATACAGACAGGACACACACACACACACACACCACCCCCCACTCTGTCCGTCCGTCCCCATCACCAGCTCCAGGCGGAGGGGAAGCGCGGCCCTCCTACCCCAGCCGCTCCCTTACCTCCCTGGCGCTACCACCCCCTAAGGTAAGTCACTGCGTGTCCCGCCTCAGCTTATGGCGCCAGTAACTCTCCCATTTCTGGCGCGCAGCCTCGCGCCACAGGCCCACACAGGGTGCTTCCTGCCGCCGGCTGCACGCCTCACTCAGCCGGACGGCACATCGGGGGACAAGCGGGCGCTGGGGGGGGGGGGGGGAGCGCGAGTCACGGGGAACGGGGGGGGAGCGCGAGTCACGGGGAACGGGGGGTGAGTCATGGGGAACAGGGGCGCGAGCCGCGAGTCACGGGAAACATGGGGGGGGGGGGGAGCGCGAGTCACAGGGAACTTTGTATTTTTCAATCAGATCCCCCAACAAATGTAACCCCCCTTCCTTGGGCTAATGTGAACTAATAGTAATAGCATGTTTATTAGGCCAAGGGGGTGATGTAGCGAGGCAAATTGTTGCAAGGTCTTTGCGCCCAAGTTTGGTGCCGGGATTTGAAGGGTGACAACAGGAGGAGTTAGGGAAGAGTTCCCCCGCGTTATACACGGCTGTAGCAGACGTTTTTTGTGTGTGCGTTACGAGGGACGTAATGACACCTGCCTTAACTGTCCAAGCAGTGTGTCGATCCCCCCCACTCCCCTTTCTCCCCCCCCGCTCCCCTTTCTCCCCCCCCGCTCCCCTTTCTCCCCCCCGCTCCCCTTTCTCCCCCCCCGCTCCCCTTTCTCCCCCCCGCTCCCCTTTCTCCCCCCCGCTCCCCTTTCTCCCATCTCCCGCTCCCCTTTCTCCCCCCTCCCGCTCCCCTTTCTCCCCCCTCCCGCTCCCCTTTCTCCCCCCCCATCCGCTCCCCTTTCCCCCCCCCATCCACTCCCCTTTCCCCCCCCCTCCGCTCCCCTTTCCCCCCCCTCCGCTCCCCTTTCCCCCCCCTCCTCTCTCCCCTTTCCCCCCCTCCTCTCCCCTTTCCCCCCCCTCCTCTCCCCTTTCCCCCCCCTCCTCTCCCCTTTCCCCCCCCTCCTCTCCCCTTTCCCCCCCTCCTCTCCCCTTTCCCCCCCCTCCGCTCCCCTTCCCCCCCCCTCCGCTCCCCTTTCCCCCCCCCTCCGCTCCCCTTTCCCCCCCCCTCCGCTCCCCTTTCCCCCCCCCTCCGCTCCCCTTTCTTTCCCCCATCCGCTCCCCTTTCCTCCCCTCCTCCGCTCCCCTTTCCTCCCCCCTCCGCTCCCCTTTCCTCCCCCCCTCCGCTCCCCTTTCCTCCCCCCCTCCGCTCCCCTTTCCTCCCCCCCTCCGCTCCCCTTTCCTCCCCACCTCCGCTCCCCTTTCCTCCCCACCTCCGCTCCCCTTTCCTCCCCACCTCCGCTCCCCTTTCCTCCCCCCTCCGCTCCCCTTTCCTCCCCCCTCCGCTCCCCTTTCCTCCCCCCCTCCGCTCCCCTTTCCTCCCCCCCTCCGCTCCCCTTTCCTCCCCCCCTCCGCTCCCCTTTCCTCCCCCCTCCGCTCCCCTTTCCTCCCCCCCTCCGCTCCCCTTTCCTCCCCCCTCCGCTCCCCTTTCCTCCCCCCCTCCGCTCCCCTTTCCTCCCCCCCTCCGCTCCCCTTTCCTCCCCCCCTCCGCTCCCCTTTCCTCCCCCCCTCCGCTCCCCTTTCCTCCCCACCTCCGCTCCCCTTTCCTCCCCCCTCCGCTCCCCTTTCCTCCCCCCCTCCGCTCCCCTTTCCTCCCCCCCTCCGCTCCCCTTTCCTCCCCCCCTCCGCTCCCCTTTCCTCCCCCCCTCCGCTCCCCTTTCCTCCCCCCCTCCCGCTCCCCCTTTCCTCCCCCCCTCCGCTCCCCTTTCCTCCCCCCCTCCGCTCCCCTTTCCTCCCCCCCTCCGCTCCCCTTTCCTCCCCCCCTCCGCTCCCCTTTCCTCCCCCCCTCCGCTCCCCTTTCCTCCCCCCCTCCGCTCCCCTTTCCTCCCCCCCTCCGCTCCCCTTTCCCCCCCCCCTCCGCTCCCCTTTCCCCCCCCCCTCCGCTCCCCTTTCCCCCCCTCCACTCCCCCCCTCCGCTCCCCTTTCCCCCTCCGCTCCCCTTTCCCCCCCTCCTCTCCCCTTTCCCCCCCCTCCTCTCCCCTTTCCCCCCCCCTCCTCTCCCCTTTCCCCCCCCCTCCGCTCCCCTTTCCCCCCCCCTCCGCTCCCCTTTCCCCCCCCCTCCGCTCCCCTTTCTTTCCCCCATCCGCTCCCCTTTCCTCCCCTCCTCCGCTCCCCTTTCCTCCCCTCCTCCGCTCCCCTTTCCTCCCCCTCCGCTCCCCTTTCCTCCCCCCCTCCGCTCCCCTTTCCTCCCCCCTCCGCTCCCCTTTCCCCCCACCTCCGCTCCCCTTTCCTTCCCCCCTCCGCTCCCCTTTCCTCCCCTCCTCCGCTCCCCTTTCCCCCCCCCTCCGCTCCCCTTTCCCCCCCCCTCCGCTCCCCTTTCCCCCCCCCTCCGCTCCCCTTTCCCCCCCCTCCGCTCCCCTTTCCCCCCCCCTCCGCTCCCCTTTCCCCCCCCCTCCGCTCCCCCCCTCCGCTCCCCTTTCCCCCCTCCGCTCCCCTTTCCCCCCTCCTCTCCCCTTTCCCCCCTCCTCTCCCCTTTCCCCCCTCCTCTCCCCTTTCCCCCTCCTCTCCCCTTTCCCCCCCCTCCTCTCCCCTTTCCCCCTCCTCCTCTCCCCTTTCCCCCCCCTCCTCTCCCCTTTCCCCCCCTCCTCTCCCCTTTCCCCCCCCTCCGCTCCCCTTCCCCCCCCCCTCCGCTCCCCTTTCCCCTCCGCTCCCCTTTCCCCCCCCCTCCTCTCCCTTTCCCCCCCCTCCTCTCCCCTTTCCCCCCCCTCCTCTCCCCTTTCCCCCCCCTCCTCTCCCCTTTCCCCCCCCTCCTCTCCCCTTTCCCCCCCCCTCCGCTCCCCTTCCCCCCCCTCCGCTCCCCTTTCCCCCCCCTCTGCTCCCCTTTCCCCCCCCTCTGCTCCCCTTTCCCCCCACCTCCGCTCCCCTTTCTTTCCCCCCTCCGCTCCCCTTTCTTTCCCCCCTCCGCTCCCCTTTCCTCCCCTCCTCCGCTCCCCTTTCCTCCCCTCCTCCGCTCCCCTTTCCTCCCCCTCCGCTCCCCTTTCCTCCCCCTCCGCTCCCCTTTCCTCCCCCCTCCGCTCCCCTTTCCTCCCCCCCTCCGCTCCCCTTTCCTCCCCCCCTCCGCTCCCCTTTCCTCCCCCCTCCGCTCCCCTTTCCTCCCCCCCTCCGCTCCCCTTTCCTCCCCCCCTCCGCTCCCCTTTCCTCCCCCCTCCGCTCCCCTTTCCTCCACCCCTCCGCTCCCCTTTCCTCCACCCCTCCGCTCCCCTTTCCTCCACCCCTCCGCTCCCCTTTCCTCCACCCCTCCGCTCCCCTTTCCTCCACCCCTCCGCTCCCCTTTCCTCCCCCCCTCCGCTCCCCTTTCCTCCCCCCCTCCGCTCCCCTTTCCTCCCCCCCTCCGCTCCCCTTTCCTCCCCCCCTCCGCTCCCCTTTCCTCCCCCCCTCCGCTCCCCTTTCCTCCCCCCCTCCGCTCCCCTTTCCTCCCCCCCTCCGCTCCCCTTTCCTCCCCCCTCCGCTCCCCTTTCCTCCCCCCCTCCGCTCCCCTTTCCTCCCCCCCTCCGCTCCCCTTTCCTCCCCCCCTCCGCTCCTTTCCTCCCCCCCTCCGCTCCCCTTTCCCCCATCCTCCTCCTCTTCCCCTCCCTCCTCCTCTTCTCCTCCCCTTTCCCTCCCCCCTCCCTCCCCCTCCTCCCCTTTCCCTCTCCCTCCTCCCCTCCCACCCCCCAGCCCCCTTCCCACCCCCCTTCCCCCCTCTCCTCCACCCCTTCCCACCACCCTTCGCCTTCCTGCCTCCCCGCCTCTGCTTTCGCGCCCACCCGCCTCTGCCTTTCACCCACTCTTACTCCGCCCGCCTCTGCCTTTCACCCGCCGCCTCACAGCCGCTGCACGCACTCAACAGACACCCGCCACACTCGACACATACCTGCCGCCACACACACCTGCTGCCTCCCGCCCCTACGCACCGACATCACTGACCCACCGTCTCACACCCTAGCAGGACCCCCACTCACAGACAGCACTCACAACCCACGCACCACCCGCCGCCTCACACCCTAGCAGGACCCCCACTCACAGACAGCACTCACAACCCACGCGCCACCCGCCACCTCACACCCTAGCAGGACCCCCACTCACAGACAGCACTCACAACCCACGCGCCACCTGCCGCCTCACACCCTAGCAGGACACACGCCTCACATTTTTACATCTGTTATGTCACCAAAATATACATTGTACTGTGGTGTGTTTACAACAAACCATTTTTAAACAACATCGTATTATATTACATTTTATTCCATCTTTCTTTTCAACATTATTATCCAACCTTTACAACAAATAGTCATCTATTGTTCCACGATTTATAAATAACTAGCTGAGAAACCCGGCGTTGCCCGGGATGTGAAGTGTGAATAAGTATGTGTAAATGTTGTATGTGAAAGTTGTAATGTGATGCCAATGTTATGTAATATTAGTTAGAATTGTGTTTGTAAATCAACAGTAGTAGAAAGCACATGTATATGAGGGCAAATGTTTGAAGTGTATGTTAGTTGTTACGGTAGTTATTTTTGAAAATGTTATTGTTGGAAATGCTTCTTGAAAGATGTGAATGTCCATTGTTGAGAGGAGTGTATTTGATGTAATGTTAAAGTGTGTGTTGTAAAATAATGTAGTAATAAAAGATGACAGTAGTGTATTGAGTGTCTTTCATTTTTTTGTAATTTCTTATGGCAATATGTAGAGTTCATGGAAATTGAGGAAAGTCAATGTTCATTGTAATGCTTGTTTGTAAACGACATTTTTGGTAGTTCCAGTTGGAGCAAAGATGTACAATTGTTGGGGGGATCCAACTCTAGAGCACGCAACATATAACTGGCCGTGGGAGAAACATGGTGATTCTAAGTTGATACCAGTGCACTTTATAGATTGTCCTTGTGCTTTGTTAATGGTGATAGCAAAAGCTAGTTTGATGGGGAACTGTAGCCGTTTGAAAGTAAAAGGCATGTCTGTAGGAATGAGTGGAATGCGGGGGATGAAGACATCTTGGCCTTTGGCGTTGCCAGTTAAGATAGTAGCTTCAATTAGGTTGGGCATCAATGTTTTTATGCACAGTCTGGTTCCATTACAAAGGTTAGGTGTGTGTAGGTTGCGAAGTAGCATGATGGGTGCTCCAACTTTGAGGCGAAGATGATGTGGTGGCATCCTTGATGGTTCGAGGGAGTGTAGGAATTCAGGTGGATAGTTAACGGCTTCATCGCAATCCACAACTGTATCGATTGAGTTGTATTGAGTAATTGTGTTTGGAATAATGTCTTGAATTTGATGATTGATGTCATTGACAGAAGTATTTTTGGCAGCAAGGATGGCTCTTTCACAGAGCCACTGGTGGTTTGTGTAATTGTGTAAGAGATTTGGATAGACGTGATGTATGAGATCTTCAAGTGATGTCATCATGTGACAAAAATGTGTGGGAAAAGCAATTTCACCTGATGTTAAGTCAGTAGGTAAAGTGCCTTCACCTATTTGAAGAAGTGTGTGTGCAAAAAGTTGTTCATTTGAGTGGCCGAGAAGTTGGACTCGCATATTGGTTGTTAATGGAAAATGTTTGACATGTCGCCATAAAATAGAGGATTTAAGGCATGCATGAAGTTCGTCTGCTGGTGTGGATCGTGGTATGACTGGAAGTGTTTGTCTGAAATCACCAGCTAAAAGAATGACAGCACCACCCATTATTTGTTTATTGTTACGCAAGTCTTGCAAAGTGCTTTTTTATGCGCCATGGTACACTCATCCCAAACAATAAGTTTGCAAATTTGAAGAACACGGGCTTGGTCAGATGTCTTGGTAATATTACATGTTGGGTTTTCTTCATGAGCAATGTTTAGTGGTAATTTAAGAGCTGAGTGCACAGTTCTTCCTCCATCCATAAGAGTGGCTGCAATGCCAGATGATGCAAGTGCAAGTGCAAGTGCAACATGATTGTGCATTCTTATTTCTGCAAGGAGTAAATTTATGAGAAATGTTTTGCCTGTTCCACCTGGAGCATCAAGAAACAGGATTGCACCTTGTTCGTTGTTTATGTGCTGCATGATGTTGTCATAGGTGTTAAGTTGTTGTGGAATTAACATTGGTTTTCTTGTGGCAACATATTCTTGTAGTATGGAAATATTGTATTGTTTCTCTCGCATAAGGTCTGTATTGAGTACATCGTGATGATGACGTTGGGGAGCTTCTAGACCTAATTGAAGTAGTGTTTTGTTATTGATAGAGAGACATGTATCTTCTAACAATATGAGTACCTCGTTGAAAATGTCAGGTGAAAAGGTAACATTGAGTGATGGGTTGTGTCTCTGTGCTTTGTGAAGTATATCTTCACTCATGTGAGGTAGCGGGATAGGGGGAGGGACATTGGTGGCATGGTGTAGCGGGGTGGGGGGCCTCGCGGTCCGGTTGCGGTAGGGAGATGTGTGAGGTGCAGGAGATGTGAGGCGTGCTGTGCGGTTCGCGGGAGCTACACTGTGTGAGGTGAGGGGTATTTATTTGTGTTTGGTGTGCGTTTGTGTAGGTGTTGAAATGTTGTGTGTGTTTTTGTTTTGTGTTAATGTTGGCTGTGTGTGTGGCAGAATAGTGTGTGTATGTAATTATTGTGTGTGATTGTTGATTGTGTGGGGTGTGTGTGTGGATGAGTGAGTGTGTGATGTGATAGTGAGTGTGTGGTGTGTGAGTGTGTGTGTCAGTGTTGGTTAGTTGAGTGTTTGTGTGCAATAAATTAGACAGATGTGTAAATAGTAATGTTTTGTGTAAAATATGTTATTGAAAGGAAGAGGTGATTTATTGTGCTAGGTGTGTTAGTAGCGGAGGTGTTGTGTTGTTGTATATGTTTGTGTGTGGTGGGATGTTGATGTGCAATGGGAGTGGGTGGTGAGACGTGTAAATGTGCATTGTATTCAGTGTAGTGTGTATGGTGAAGGGTAGGTAATTGGAACAGTGGGTTGGGTGTGTGTGTTTGTTTAGTGGTGGTTGTGTTGTGTGTGGTAGTTAAGGTTATGTTGAAGTGTTGTTTTGTGTGTTGTATCAGCAGAGGAGGTTGGTGTGTGTGTGTGAGTACGTGTGTTGCGTGGTTGAGGGCGTGTGGCGTTGCTGAGTGCGTGTGTGTGTGCATGTGTTTGTGTATTTGTGTGTGTGTTGTGTGTGATGGTGTGTGGTGTGTGTGAGAGCATGTGTGTATGTGGCGTGTGTGATGGCATGTGTGTGTGTATGACGCATGTTGTGTGTGTGACGTGTGTGAGTGCGTGTTGTTGGTCATAGACATGTTGTAATTTGCATGTTTTTGAGTGTAGTGTGTGTATTATGAGGGTGAAGGTGAGGTGTGATTTGTTGTTATGTGTGGCATAGAATGACAGGATGTTTGCGTGTGTGTGTGTGTGTGTATGAGGGGGTTTTGTGTGGGTGAGTGTTGTGTGTGAGTGGTGGTGTGAGAAGTGTTTTAGAATAAATTATACAGACAGTGAAATTGTTAGGAAAACATATTTTATTGTAAGGAACAGCTGAGTTTCAGTGGTAGGTGTTGTCATACAGTGTGTGAGGTAGCGGGAGTGACATTGGTGGCATGCTGTTTGACTGTAGTCCGCGGCGTCGCGGTCCGGTTGCGGAGGGAGATGTGTGAGGTGCAGGAGATGTCAGGCGTGCTGGTTGTTCCGCAGGAGGTAGAGTGTGTGAGGTAGCGGGATAGCGGGAGTGACATCGGTGGCATGGTGTGTGGTGTGTGTGAGAGCATGTGTGTGTGTTGCTGGTGTGTGATGGCGTGTGTGTGTGTATGAGGCATGTTGTGTGTGTGACGTGTGTGAGTGCGTGTTGTTGTTCATACACATGTTAAAAATGGCATGTTTTTGAGTGTAGTGTGTGGCATAGAATGACAGGATGTTTGCGTGTGTGTGTGTATGAGGGGGTTTTGTGTGGGTGAGTGTTGTGTACATTATACAGACAGTAAAATAGTTAGGAAAACATATTTTATTTCAACGAACATCTGATTTCCAGTGGTAGGTGTTGTCATACACTGTGTGAGGTAGCGGGATAGGGGGAGGAACATTGGTGGCATGGTGTGTGAGTGTAGGCCGCGGCCTCGCGGTCCGGTTGCGGTAGGGAGCTGTGTGAGGTGCAGGAGATGAGGCGTGCTGTGCGGTCCGCGGGAGCTACACTGTGTGAGGTAGCGGGATAGGGGGAGGGACATCGTTGCCATGGTGTGTGAGTGTAGGCCGCGGCCTCGCGGTCCGGTTGCGGTAGGGAGCTGTGTGAGGTGCAGGAGATGTGGCGTGCTGTGCGGTTCGCGGGAGCTACACTGTGTGAGGTAGCGGGATAGGGGGAGGGACATCGTTGCCATGGTGTGTGAGTGTAGGCCGCGGCCTCGCGGTCCGGTTGCGGTAGGGAGCTGTGTGAGGTGCAGGAGATGTGGCGTGCTGTGCGGTTCGCGGGAGCTACACTGTGTGAGGTAGCGGGATAGGGGGAGGGACATCGTTGCCATGGTGTGTGAGTGTAGGCCGCGGCCTCGCGGTCCGGTTGCGGTAGGGAGCTGTGTGAGGTGCAGGAGATGTGGCGTGCTGTGCGGTTCGCGGGAGCTACACTGTGTGAGGTAGCGGGATAGGGGGAGGGACATCGTTGCCATGGTGTGTGAGTGTAGGCCGCGGCCTCGCGGTCCGGTTGCGGTAGGGAGATGTGTGAGGTGCAGGAGATGTGAGGCGTGCTGTGCGGTCCGCGGGAGCTACACTGTGTGAGGTAGCGGGATAGGGGGAGGGACATTGGTGGCATGGTGTAGCGGGGTAGGGGGCCTCGCGGTCCGGTTGCGGGAGATGTGTGAGGTGCAGGAGATGTGAGGCGTGCTGTGCGGTCCGCGGGAGCTACACTGTGTGAGGTAGCGGGATAGGGGGAGGGACATTGGTGGCATGGTGTAGCGGGGTAGGGGGCCTCGCGGTCCGGTTGCGGTAGGGAGATGTGTGAGGTGCAGGAGATGTGAGGCGTGCTGTGCGGTTCGCGGGAGCTACACTGTGTGAGCTAGCGGGATAGGGGGAGGGACATTGGTGGCATGGTGTAGCGGGGTAGGGGGCCTCGCGGTCTGGTTGCGGTAGGGAGCTGTGTGAGGTGCAGGAGATGAGGCGTGCTGTGCGGTTCGCGGGAGCTACACTGTGTGAGGTAGCGGGATAGGGGGAGGGACATTGGTGGCATGATGTAGCGGGGTAGGGGGCCTCGCGGTCCGGTTGCGGAGGGAGATGTGTGAGGTGCAGGAGATGTGAGGCGTGCTGTGCGGTCCGCGGGAGCTACACTGTGTGAGGTAGCGGGATAGGGGGAGGGACATTGGTGGCATGGTGTAGCGGGGTAGGGGGCCTCGCGGTCCGGTTGCGGTAGGGAGATGTGAGGCGTGCTGTGCGGTTCGCGGGAGCTACACTGTGTGAGGTAGCGGGATAGGGGAGGGACATTGGTGGCATGGTGTAGCGGGGTAGGGGCCTCGCGGTCCGGTTGCGGAGGGAGATGTGTGAGGTGCAGGAGATGTGAGGCGTGCTGTGCGGTTCGCGGGAGCTACACTGTGTGAGCTAGCGGGATAGGGGGAGGGACATTGGTGGCATGGTGTAGCGGGGTAGGGGGCCTCGCGGTCTGGTTGCGGTAGGGAGCTGTGTGAGGTGCAGGAGATGAGGCGTGCTGTGCGGTTCGCGGGAGCTACACTGTGTGAGGTAGCGGGATAGGGGAGGGACAATGGTGGCATGGTGTAGCGGGGTAGGGGGCCTCGCGGTCCGGTTGCGGAGGGAGATGTGTGTGATGTGCAGCAGATGTGAGGCGTGCTGTGCGGTCCGCGGGAGCTACACTGTGTGAGGTCAGCGGGATAGGGGGAGGGACATTGGTGGCATGGTGTAGCGGGGTAGGGGGCCCTCGCGGTCCGGTTGCGGTAGGGAGATGTGTGAGGTGCAGGAGATGTGAGGCGTGCTGTGCGGTTCGCGGGAGCTACACTGTGTGAGGTAGCGGGATAGGGGGAGGGACATTGGTGGCATGGTGTAGCGGGGTAGGGGGCCTCGCGGTCCGGTTGCGGAGGGAGATGTGTGAGGTGCAGGAGATGTGAGGCGTGCTGTGCGGTCCGCGGGAGCTACACTGTGTGAGGTAGCGGGATAGGGGGAGGGACATTGGTGGCATGGTGTAGCGGGGTAGGGGGCCTCGCGGTCCGGTTGCGGTAGGGAGCTGTGTGAGGTGCAGGAGATGTGGCGTGCTGTGCGGTTCGCGGGAGCTACACTGTGTGAGGTAGCGGGATAGGGGGAGGGACATCGTTGCCATGGTGTGTGAGTGGAGGCCGCGGCCTCGCGGTCCGGTTGCGGGAGGGAGATGTGTGGCGTGGAGGGGAGGGGGGGTTTGAAGAGGCAGTCTGCAGTGTTTGGTGTTGTGTGAATGTCGTGTGTGTGCTGTGTTTGTGCGTTGTGTGTAGATTCTGTACCTCAGTGGTTCCCAAACTTTTTCGGTTCAAGGCTCCCCAAGGCAATCAGAATTTTTTCAAGGCTCCCCAAGGCGATCAGGATTTTTACGCGGCGCCCAAAGTAAAAACAAAGGTGTATATACATACCTAACAGTTGCAGTGCGCAGTTGGTGTCTCCCTCACACACTCTCACTCTCTCTGACCTCACTCTCACTGACCTCACTCTCTCTCTCTGACCTCACTCTCTCTGACCTCTCTCTCACTCTCTCAGACCTCTCTCTCTCTCTCTCAGACCTCACACTCTCTCTGACCTCACACTCTCTCTGACCTCACACTCTCTCTGACCTCACACTCTCTCTGACCTCCCTCTCTCTCTCTCTCTGACCTCACTCTCTCTCTGACCTCACTCTCTCTCTGACCTCACTCTCTCTCTGACCTCACTCTCTCTCTGACCTCACTCTCTCTCTGACCTCACTCTCTCTCTGACCTCACTCTCTCTCTGACCTCACTCTCTCTCTGACCTCACTCTCTCTCTGACCTCACTCTCTCTCTGACCTCACTCTCTCTCTGACCTCACTCTCTCTCTGACCTCACTCTCTCTCTGACCTCACTCTCTCTCTCTCTGACCTCACTCTCTCTCTCTGACCTCACTCTCTCTCTCTGACCTCACTCTCTCTCTCTGACCTCACTCTCTCTCTCTCTGACCTCACTCTCTCTCTCTCAGTCTCCCGGTGCTGCTCCTCCAGCGTGCGCGCCGGGCCTCCCTCTCTCTCTCAGCGTCGCTGAGCCGGGCTGAACAGATGCACAAAGCCCCTGCATCTGTAATCAGCGCTGCCTGGCAGAGGAGACAGCAAGCGCGCTTGGTAGGCGGGTATCACTGTGTGTGTTTGTCACTTGGTAGCTGTCAGTGTGTGTGTGTGTGTGTGTGTGTGTGTGTGTGTGTGTGTGTGTGTGGTGTGTGTGTGTGTACATTATATAATATTTAAAAATGAAAAAAAAAAAAAGACATGTGAGAATAAATTATTTATTAACATTGTGCAACTTTGATAAATATATTCACACGCACACACCACACACACATCACACACATCCATATACACCACACATACATATATACACACACACACATATATATATATATATATATCACACATACATATATATATATATATATATATATATATATATCTATATATACATACATACACACACACACACACCACACATATATATACACCACACATACACATTATATATATATATATATATATATATATATATATATATATATATATATATATATATATATATATAAACACACCACACATACATATATACACACCACACGTTATATATATATATATATATATATTATACACACACACCACACATACATACACACACATATATAGATATATACACACACACACACACACACACCACACATATATACACACACACCACACATATATACACACACACACACACCCACCCTGCAGGCCGTTTTTCACACACACACACACACACACACACACACACACACACACACACACACACACACACACACACACCTACACACACACACCTTGGTGCTTGTCTGGTGGCTCTGGCAGTTGCAATGCCGGGCAGGCTGCAGCCCCATTGGATGGGAGCGGTCACGTGACCGCTCCTCTGCTTCCCCTCAGAGGTTTTTTTTTTTTTTTTTTTAAATGAGCTAGCAGCCCTTGTTTCCCGCTGCTGGCGGCCCTGATCGCGGCGCCCCCTCTAGCCAAGCCGCGGCGCACCAGGGCGCCGCGGCGCACAGTTTGGGAAACACTGCTGTACCTGATTCGGCAGTCTGTGGTAGCAGACGTGAAGGTTTTGATAGCAGTGAAAAGCAGGCCAATGAGAGTCAGTGAGGGGTGGGACGCAGGCCAATGAGAGGTGTGCGGGGCGGGCATTGACGCAGGCCAATGAGAGTCAGTGAGGGGTGGGACAGTGTGGCATTGGTGTTGGACGTAGGCCAATGAGAGGTGTGCGGGGTGCGGCATGGCCTGAGCAGGAGTGACAGGCCCATGGTCCAATGCGATTGACCCTTGGGACGCAGACATACAGTGATTTCACAAATATATAGTAGATACTACCTATTACGCATTTACATCCCGGGCAACGCCGGGTCTCTCAGCTAGTGGTGTGTGTGTGTGTGTGTGTGTGTGTGTGTGTGTGTGTGTGTGTGTGTGTGTGTGTCTATATATATATATATATATATATATGTAGAAGAGTGACCTAAGCGCAATTGGGACAGGGAAGAGAGAAAACACAAAAGGAGGATCATAGGGCAGTATATCTATATATGCATAAATATTAGGATGGTAAGATATGCGCTTACACTGATCGGATAAGTAAGAGCCTGTAATCCTCTCAGGGACTCACGAACGTAGCTGTAAACGGCTTATCTGCAAACTGCTAGATCTTCCAAAATTCTTCTTTACAGGCAATCAGCTGCAGCTACTCCTCGTCTCAGGCACTCATATCTCACTATGGAAGAAATCTCACAAGAGGGGGGGGAGGGGAACGAGGGAGGGGGTAGGGGAGGAAATAATGGAAGGGAACAAATAGTGTAAAACCTTTTAATCTAAAAGGACTATTTAAAAATATAGGTGATCAACTCACATTCTGTGAGAAAACAACAGGCAGTAGAGAGTGTTTAGCGAGTCTCTCAC